>NC_134486.1:123599990-123789240 GCF_040206685.1 Ascaphus truei
GAAGGTGGGGGAGAGGGAGAGGGTGGGGGAGAGAGAGAGAGGGTGGGGGAGAGAGAGGGTGGGGGAGAGAGAGAGAGGGTGGGGGAGAGAGAGAGAGGGTGGGAGAGAGAGAGAGAGGGTGGGGGAGAGAGAGAGAGGGTGGGGGAGAGAGAGAGAGAGGGTGGTTGACTGACTCACCGGGCCTGTTGGCGGCCCTGTCCTCATTCTCTCTCTACTTCCCCTCCATTTTCTCTCACCCTCTCCCATTGTCTCCCCCTATTCTCTCTCCCTTCCCTCCCCCCCCATTCGCTCAATCCCCTCTATTCTCTGTCTCCCCACCCATCTCCCTTTTCCCCCCCCCATCATCTCCTCACATCCCCCTCAATCTCTGCTCTCCCCCCCTCTCTTCTCTCCCCCCCCCACACACACACTCTCCCGAATACATATTAAAATAATACCCCCACACTCCCGAATACATATAAAAAATACCCCCACACTCCCAAATACATTTAAAAAATAGCCCCACCTCCCCAATACATTTAAAAAATAGCCCCACCTCCCCAATACATTTAAAAAATAGCCCCACCTCCCCAATACATATAAAAAATACCCCCACCTCCCCCCATCATCATGATCTCATCTCCCCAGACTGGCCCCCATGCCCCATCATCATATTCCCCACCCCCTGCCTCCCATCTTTATCTGCCCAGACTGGCCCCCATGCCCCATCATCATATTCCCCACCCCCTGCCTCCCATCTTTATCTGCCCAGGCTGGGCCCCATCATCATATTCCCCCCCCCATGCCCCATCATCATATTCCCCCCCATGCCCCATCATCATATTTCCCCCCCCCCCATGTCCCATTATATTTCCCCCCCCCATGCCCCATCATCATATTTCCCCCCCGTGCCCCATCATCATATTCCCCCCCATGCCCCATCATCATAATACCCCCCATGCCCCATCATCATATTCCCACCCATGCCCCATCATCATATTCCCCCCCCATGCCCCATCATCATATTCCCCCCCCATGACCCATCATCATATTCCCCCCCATGCCCCATCATCATATTCTCCCCCCCATCATCATATTCCCCCCCATCATCATATTCCCCCCCCATGCCCCATGATCATATCCCCCCCATGCCCCATGATCATCTCCCCCCCCCATGCCCCATGATCATCTCCCCCCCCATGCCCCATGATCATCTCCCCCCCCCATGCCCCATCATCATCTCCCCCCCCCATGCCCCATCATCATCTCCCCCCCCATGCCCCATCATCATCTCCCCCCCCATGCCCCATCATCATATCCCCCCCATGCCCCATCATCATATCCCCCCCATGCCCCATCATCATATCCCCCCCATGCCCCATCATCCTCTCTCCCCCCCATGCCCCATCATCCTCTCGGCCTCTCTCCCCCCCCCTTGTCCTTACCTTATTCCAGGCAGGAGGCAGTCTCACAGACGTCTTTTGCAGCTATCTCAGCTGTTGGCTCCGCCCCCGCTGTCCTCCCACACACGGCATGTGTGCAGGATGACTGCGCCCGGCCACCGTCCGACTCCAGTCCCAGCAGGCCAGCTTTTCCTTACCTGTAAAAGGTCTGTGAGTGGTATCTGTTTATGGAGCGCACAAACATACACACACACACACACACACACACACACACACACACACACACACACACACACACACCATTCAAGGAGAATGCAGTCTCTCCGCCGGGGTTTTGACTCCGCCCCCGTGTCCTCCCACACACAGCACGAGTGCAGATTGACTGCACCCGGCCACCGTTCGTCTCCAGCCCCTGCAGGACAGATTTTACTTCCGCCCATGCTGCTCGCTTCCCCCACACCCGCGCTCGCTTCTCCCGCGGCCAAAACTTTTAACCGCCGCCCACGCGCTCGCCGACACACACGACCACCACGCTGGTTGTGAGCGGGCCACAAAAATATCCGTTTCGGGCCGCATGTTTGACATGCCTGTTCTAAACCCAATATACTTCTTAAGTGAGGCCAGCTTTTCCTTACCTGTAAAAGGTCTGTGAGTGGTATCTGTTTATGGAGCGCACAAACATACACACACACACACACACACACACACACACACACACACACACACACACACACACACACACACACACACACCATTCAAGGAGAATGCAGTCTCTCCGCCGGGGTTTTGACTCCGCCCCCGTGTCCTCCCACACACAGCACGAGTGCAGATTGACTGCACCCGGCCACCGTTCGTCTCCAGCCCCTGCAGGACAGATTTTACTTCCGCCCATGCTGCTCGCTTCCCCCACACCCGCGCTCGCTTCTCCCGCGGCCAAAACTTTTAACCGCCGCCCACGCGCTCGCCGACACACACGACCACCACGCTGGTTGTGAGCGGGCCACAAAAATATCCGTTTCGGGCCGCATGTTTGACATGCCTGTTCTAAACCCAATATACTTGTTAAGTGAGTGTGGTTTCTTATGTATGGGACATTCCCCGTTTGGGTCACATGTTTCCTTGCTTGTAGTGATAGGATGGTTAGGACGTATATATGTTGTATGAGACACGTTTGTGCTGTGGACCCGGATAGGTGTTTTAGTGTTACTGTATCTTGTCACTGGTCATTCATTCTTTAAGTAGCTTGCATTAGGTACGTTTGATGTACTGAGGGAGAAGCTAGAATAATTTCTTGTTTTTGCTGATTCACTAATGAAGTTTGAAAAGAACGAAAAAGGAGGGAAGGCAACTTGCTTCTCCCTTTTGTATCTTGAATCTTGTGAGATCTATTTTTTTCTTAAAGGTTATGTGTAAGTTTCTCCAGGACGGATATTACTCCATGAGCGGTGTCTAGAAAGTTGAGACCTGGTAGAAATGGGTCAGCCTTTACAAACTCTAATTCTCACAGCAGATCTCCAAGCTCTCTCAACTTTATATTGTCTTTACCCAAGATTCTGGAAAAGTTATCAATTCTTTTGAAAAGTTCATCTTCAATTACCTCTGGGCTGCCATAGCACTCCTCTATTGTAGTGGAAAAGATGGTGAGCGCATGTGATAAATATATATGAGAAAATATATTAGAACACACAATGGAGGAGAGGAAAAAAGTAATTAAATAAAAAGATAATAAAAGGGCAATCGTCTCAAAAAGGGATTGAAAATAAATATAGCTATACTCACACATGGCCATGTGTGAGCCCCTTCCCATCAAAGGTTTCTTTAGTGCATAAAGTGCCACCTCTAGAAGACAATCTATCTTCAAAACTATGGTGTGAGGTATCAGCTGTATGGCCAAACGAAGCGTCCCAGTAGGGCTTGTTCCTCACACTGTCCCAGTGGAGATAATGAACATAAGCATAACATTAAAAGTGAACACTTTATTACATTTAACAAAGTAAATGTTTAACTTACATATAAAAAAAACTTCTCTCCAGCTCCTGTAGCCGCCTGGAGTGCTCTGTCGCACTTGATAAAGTGTATTTTCATACACAAAACGCGTAGGAGGGTGCTAACCTCCGTTTGTTTTATGGATAAATAAAGGATTATTCTTCATTCAATTTTTTGGTGACACACTCTTTCTCCTCGCCAGTTCTCCTTTCTCTACATTGTACCAGCACCTACACGTGGCTGCACGTCACTCAGGACATTCAAATTGGGGCAATATGTGATTATCTGTAACTTTATTTTGATCATTGAGATCAAAGATCACCTTGATAAAGGTCCCACTGGGGGACCGAAACGTCGGTTAATGTGTCTTTTTCAATACAAAAACTTGTGATCAAACTTACCAGAGTGCTGTCTCCTGATCTCGTGCTTCAAACGGTATCGTATGGTTGATCATTGTGTTATATTGTGAGTCCATGGACCATCCCCATGAGGAATGTATAGCTTTACCAACAGCCTTATCTTCAGGGATCTTGTATAGGTAACTACTCCCAGCTCCAAAAATAGCGATACAGAAACTCTGAGAAATGATCTGAGAGACCCAAAAATGAAAAGTATATGACATATATGAAGTCCAAAAGATGGTTCTAAATCCGCAGCAAATCAGGTTATAAGTTCTTGGCCAAATAACATCACCTATTGTGTACAATGAAGGACTGAACTGACAGGGAAAGATGGACCCAATAAGAGAGTAGCTAGAGAAACTAGAGCCAGCCTTGAACCGAACCCTTAGTAACTCATTAGCATAAATATCTCGGTCCTACTGTAGCTTCTGCATCCCTTAATGTCCAAAGATATTGAGGTAAATACCTGTGTCCTTATGATAAAGTCTTGTAGGATCCCGCGTGCTGAAGCTATGGTGATACCGAAGCCACAGACCGTCCGGGAAAAACTTCAGGCTGCTCACATGGAGGTGCCCGTCTCCTCTCGGCGTTCTCCCATGAGGTGTAGCGAATTGCCGGAACCTGCGCTGCGGAAGTGCGTCACTGCAATCGTGGGGCAGCAGAATTGAAAAAATTGGTGGAACAGCAGGAACCCAGAGAAAGCACCGATCAAGTCACCAGAGGTAGCAAAAAATAAAAAAGGTTTATTGAAATACATTGTTAAAATGTATGTTGTGTTGTGTAGAGCATTTGTTCCCCGCAGATACTGAAGCGCCTACCCAGTGGGAGGTATGCGGCTGGCCAAGGGAACCATTGCCGGGTTGGAGCTCTGTAGGCGCGATTCCCATTGGCGAGTTCTAATTCCCGCTGCTGTGGGCGGCCCTGAGTGCCTAGATGAGCCCCCTCCACTGATTGGTGCAGCCAGACGAGCCCTCTTCTTCTCATGGGCTGCACCATCACAATCTGTGTCCTGATTGGTCGGTCGGCCCCTGCTCCATGTTGGGTATAGTCACCAAGGGCTATGTAAGGAGCGCGGCTGATCAGGGAACCAGAACATCTCTGGAGTCGATTGGAGACACGGCTGGCGGGTTTTTCTAAAGTGTTCTTTGGGAAATAGCACTGTACTTGATGGAGAAACACCGGAGCAGCCGGTAAAGCCCGAACAACTTTGGAGCCGATTGGAGAGGTGGCTGATGGGAGATTAAAAAGTGCTTTGTGTAAAAGAGCACTGTGAAAGCACTGAGAAGCCAGGGAAGAAGACGCTCAGGGCAAGCCTACTGAAGCAGGCCCCTGCACCTAGTTGAGGCTAGTTTCTTGCCCCAGGCCCCCAGTTGGTGAATGTTTCACTGTGTTTATGTATTTTGTGTGTTTGTTGGCTTGACAGAATAAACTTTAATTTATTCAATTACTGTGTCATGTCTGGTGATAGTGATCCAGTGGTTTAGGTGTTAAAAGTTCAGGTCCCCGTGACCTTCATTGATTTAGATCTCCTATACTTGTGTCCACTGTTCTTTGTCATCTTTGCTGATAAAGTTGAATTCTCCTGCCAGCCAATCACCAATTTGCCGGTACAGTAAAGCTGGGAGGACAACTTTTCGCAGGTTGTAAAGAGGCATGCACCAACATGGCACTTCTGCCTCTTTGCATACCGAGCCCACCCGCTGTCCAGTCTCCAGAGAGTCTGGGTTTGGGCAAATGGTTGCCGGATCACCTTGTGTTAGCACAGGATGTGGGTACTCAAGCAGAACTGCAGTACCCCTCCTGTTCTAACACCATTGCATACCTGAGGCTTTCAAGTCTTGACTTCTCACAGACACAGAGGCGCCAAGCTCGGTAGCCATCTGGTCTGCTCGGGAGCCATAACTTGGAAATCCCTCATTTCATATACAGGTTATATAATTTTATATATATATATATATATATATATACTAGCTGATATACCCGGCGTTGCCCAGGCGTGGAAGGGCAGGGGGCATGGAGTGGAAGGGCGGGGGGGGCAAGGGGCGTGGAGGGCAAAGGTCAGGGAGGGGCAGGGGGGCAAAGGGCAGGGAGGGGCAGGGGGCAAAGGGCAGGGAGGGGCGGGGGGGCAAAGGGCAGGGAGGGGCGGTGGGGCAAAGGGCAGGGAGGGGCGGGGGGCAAAGGGCAGGGAGGGGTGGTTGGGCAAAGGGCAGGGAGGGGCAGGGGGGCAAAGGGCAGGGAGGGGTGGGGGGCAAAGGGCAGGGGGGGGCAAAGGGCAGGGGGGGCATCACAGGCACCCACTGACACGGGGGCATCACAGGCACCCACTGACACGGGGGCATCACAGCCATAGGCTGCACCCACTGACACAGGGAACTTCACAGCCACAGGCTGTACCTTGTCCCACAGACAGAGCTGCACCCACTACCAGGCTAAGGACAGACCCTGTCACGTCCTGTACAAAGGCCGTGGCACTTACACACCCCCTGCACACAGGCCGCGTTTGGCACTGACCTGCCAGTAGCTGCTGTCCGTGGGGTTGAAGTTGCTGCCCCCGGGCCGCAGGGAGAGCTGCAGGTGTGGGAACCCGTGCAGCCAGTACAGGAGGCGGGTCACAGTGCGGAGAGTGCGGGGAGCGGACACAGCGGCATCCCGGGGAAAAGGAGAGCGTGGGGGTGCGCGGCGCGTGCACACAATTGAGAGCCGTGGGGGGTGTCCCGGGTGCTCGCTCCGCTTCCCTGCTGACTGTAGCGGCGCCGGGGGGGGGGGGGGTGAAAGTACGGGAAACAGGGAGACACGGGGAGAGGAGGTGCGCGCATGGCGTCCCGGGGAGGAGAGCGCGGGGGCACGCGGCGCGTGCTTGAAAGCCGTGGGGGGTGTCCCGGGTGCTCGCTCCGCTCCCCCGCTGACTGTAGCGGCGCTGGGGGGGGTGAAAGCGCGGGAAACAGGGAGACACGGGGAGAGGAGGAGGTGCGCGCGGGTCACGATGACTTGGAGGCTGATGTTCGGGGAGGAAGAGGCGGAGCCTCCGGGACCGGCGGGTAAGAGAGCGGGAGATGAGCCTCCGGGACCGGCGGGTAAGAGAGCGGGAGATGGATGTGTGTGTGTGTGTGTCGTCACTCCGCCTCAGGCCAATGAGAGGTGCGGGGGCGGGCGGCCCAAGGGACCAATGAGATTTCCCCTAGGGACACAGGAGATGCAGACAGGCATACAGTGCTTTCACAAATATATAATAAGAAGATATATATATATATATATACAGTCCTTGCTTCATTCATTGTAACATCGCCGGAAGAAGAGATCAGTGTATCTCGAAAGCTCGCACAAATAAAAGCATTTCGTTAGCCACAGAACGGTATCATCTATTTATTTTTTGATTATATATATATATATATATATATATATATATATATATATATATATACACATACACACATTAAACTATAACTATTTAATAAAATATTTTGTGTCCTGTTCTCTTTGTGCTAAAAGGTAGTAAATATAAAGGTAGTAAAGATGTAAATTCCTCTTCTGGTGTCAGGGATGGAGTGTGTATATATTCCCTACATTCACTTGCCTCATTCTTGGCACACATTAGAAAAATAACTTTTAAAACTTTTAGACACTGTAATCATGCTCAGTTTTATAACTTAGCTTGAGCATCCCCTGAACCCCAACACTAGGTTCAGTGTACCTGGGTATGTATCTGTTCTATACTGTGGAACCCCTGCTACACTAGGGACTCCATGTATAGCTGCAGATATAGTTCAACTCCTTCATACCCATTTAGCTTGTCTGGATGATGCTGCAGCAGGGATCCTGTCGGTGAGTCGTAATAACGCTTTCAGAGTCAGAGTTTGGTGGAGCAATGTGCTTGGCTGTATCCGAGAATATCACTAAATTCCCGGATACAACTTTTGGGGTATCCCATAACTCTGGAACCCCGATACATACACATTCTGTAAAGACGACCTCCGACAAACCCACAGCCTAGAAATCTCCCGATCCCAGCACCCCCAGAAAGACAAATAAATCTTTAATGTCACAAAATTAGTCTACAGTCCCAGTAATACATTTTCGACATCTGGGTCCCAGAGCTGACACTCTAAGACCCTAACACACGGGTCAGGGTTAATGAAGTGGACTTAACCTTTATTGATGAGTCTGGTTAACCCCTTCACCGTCACAAGGGTGAAAGCCATAATTGATAATAAAAGGTGAGTGAGTCCATTCACTCCGTAAATTGTTGTGAGAGAACTCAGCCCAAGGTTAAAGATCTGTCCAGTTGTCCTGGGTATCTGAAATAAAACATCGGATGAATTGTTCTAATGCTTGGTTAGTCCATTCTGTCTGACCATTGGTCTGGGGATGATAACCAAAAGAGAAATGAAGAGAGATTCCCAATTGTTGGAAAAAGGACCGCCAAAATGTAGACATAAATTTGGACCGCCGATCCGAGACAATAACCCGGGGTAACCCATGGAGACAAAAAATGAATTTGATGAATACCTCTGATAGGTTGGGGGCATTAGGCAGTCCCTTAAGGGACCTAAAATGGGCTTGCTTGGAGAATCGGTCCACCACTACCAGGATGGTATTCATAACTTTTGGGTATCGTTAATTCCATGATGAAATCCATGCATAGGAGGGTCCATGAACGATCTGGAATCGGAAGAGGCTGGAGTAACCCTGTGGGTCGGTTACGGGAAGTCTTATTTTGAGCACATGTAGAGCTCGGGGTGACAAATTCCTTGATCTCCCTCCACATTCCCGGCCACCACAAGGTCCGTTCTAGCAGTTCTCCTACCGTAGTTCCTGGGTGTCTGGAGCTTTTGGAGGAATGACCCCATTCCAGTAGCTTCCTACGATATGCAGGTGCTGTGAAATGGCGTCCTTCTGGGACTTCGAGACACTCAGGAATATCGGACTGACCTTGAACGATGTTCTCCAAAGAATCACAGTTATTAGCGGAGATTATGCATGATGGGGGAAGTATAGTCTCCTCTCGGTCTTCAGCCTTGTTTTCCACCAGGAATTGACGGGAAAAGGCGTCTGCCTTCACGTTCTTTGACATTAAAAATGATGCAGGTAACAGAGCACTACTCATGAGTATCCAAAGAAGACAATTTTTTATAAAGAGAAAAGTGCGTTAAAAGCTATTTATTTGTCATAGGACAAAAATGGCAACAAAGTCGCCCCACCAATGCGTTTCGGGCCCAGCACGGCCCTTTCTCAAGGTACACATATCAAAAATGTCAAGAACATATTTATAGGTAAATATTAAATGTTCTAAACTAATAGTAAAACATACCTGATAAAACGTTCTACAGCGCACCTAATCGCACCAACGGCATCATCATGATGCGCGCTCCCCATGGCGCTGTGCACGCTAAACCCGCCCCCGGTCGCATCCCACCAGTTGAACAGCAGGCGCTAACCCCGGAGGTCCGCGCATGCGCAGTGGGCAACTTCTGGCACGTCTACAGTAGTACTAGGGAAATGGTCATGAAGCAGGGGAATTCCCTGACAACAAAAGTGCACGTGCTCACTAATCAGGGCCGTTGATGCGTGAGTGCGCCAGTGGGTAACTGAATGAAACATAAAACTTTATTAATAAAATACAAACTGACAAAATATACAGTATGATGAAAAAAAGAGAACGGAGACCCCTTTTTTCCCTCACATCCTTTTGCAGGGCCACATTCCGATAAATTCTCTCCCTCCTGTTGATACATCCCCCTCAATTGCAAATAGCTCTCTTCTCTGACTTTGGTAGCACCTAATGTACTTTCTAAGACGTGCAGGTATACACATGGGGGGCTTCTTTCCCTTCTCTAACGGCCCTTAATATAGCAAACGTAGGCTCCTTGAGGCTTTCTGCAATCCAAACACTCTTATCCTACTCTTATCCCATTCTTGAACCATCTGTTTGGCAATTCTCAAAATCATCCTCTCTAGATGGGGTAGGCCTTACGCCTGAAAGTCCATAGCATTGACTCTTCTACTTATTCCCCCATGGCGGCTATGATCGCCATGGGCAATGTAAAGGGGGTGTCCATGGAGGACGTAAAGACAGCGGGGTACATCTTGGTGTGAAATTCTTTCATGGTTTTCCCCTCTACCTAAAATCCCCCTATATCGGGTTCGCTGAAACCCTTGCATTTGGCTGATTACTGTATTATAATCTAACAGGGGTGTAATGAGATTGATTACTTGCCCGTGGGATTGTACTCTGGAAGCCGCAGTCCGCCCACACGATCACAGCATATACCGGTTTTCTTTTCTTGGTGCATCGGGTTCGCCGACACCCTTACTTGCCGATGAGAAGCCAGATACATTTTGATTCCTTGTTGCCAAATAAGGGTGTAATGGGATTGGTTACTTATCCGTGTGACTACTCTGGAAGCGCTAAAGTATGCTTATTTGTCCAATCTGTTACAATAAAGCTACTGTTCAATAAAGCTACTGTACATGTTTTTCTGGTGAATACGATACAGCGAAGCCCATCAACAACAATTTCTCCACGGTGGGAACACAGTTATAACCTGAACTATTAGTTCACTACGTTATGTGATATACCTTCATCATTACTAAATGGAATATATTTTACCTGTTGGTAACAAGAATATCTTTGATGCTTATATATAGGATACTTGCCTGCTTTAATTGTATCTATTTCGGCTGGGAGTGAAACTTACCTGCAGACCTGGAATATTTGATTCTGAATAATAGACGCTCACTGATAGCAATTAACTTGATATTATCATCAGGATACCTATTGTATTGCCTATCTTGCCACTTCACTATGGGGTTATTTTAATGTTTGAATGTGATTTATGTGTTTTTATTCCATATATTTGAATAAAACTTTATTATTTTTCTTCCTGGCTATTCCGGTAATGATAGGCTAATTTTGACCTCTCGACAGTATTTACCTGTTAGACCATTGTTAGTCTACTCACTGTACTCCACACATTGAGTGCTCTACTGTGAGGGAACCTTTCTGATCCCCCTTTGGATCAACTCTGATATACAATAAAGCTACAACAGCACTGGATACATACCAATTAGACTGTGTTCTAAATATTATATTTAACCTATTTGTCAGTCATATGACGACTTTGGTATTGAACAAAAAGATAACTGTGGTTTATGTTTATATTTTCCTATAAATACTAAACTGCATAGATGTCTGTAAGAAATTAATTTATCTATACATCCGAGATATCAATGATTGAGTATGTACTATAGATGGATATATACTTTTCAGAGAGTAATACAACTCTCTGTCACAGATTGCCACGAATATATTCTGTGATTGATCTTTTTGCAATATCTTCGCATGACATTTGAAGTAACACAGGTACTATTATACCCATTATAACTGGCAGTACGTTTTACCTATATTATATAGTCGGAGCAGGGACTCCTTTTCCTTAATGTTGCTTTTATGTCTGAAGCACTTATTCCCATGACCTGTTATTTATAATATCTATTATTATTTACTTGATTACCCCGTGTATTACTACTGTGAAGCGCTATGTACATTAATGGCGCTATATAAATAAAGACATACAAAACAATGAAGTATGGTATGGTGATCCAAATTTAACATCACATGGATCGGGAGGATAAATGCAGTAGAAAAACTCCTAACCAAGTATCCTTTACTTGTTCCACACTTTACATATCCCATTGCCTCCCACTAACGCTATTCAATACATATTAATGCTTTTATTTGGAATAAGAAACCCCACCCAGTGAACAAATCAATCCTTTGCCAACCCAGATCGTCCGGAGGCTTAGCCTTACAGTGTCTAATTTCATATCAGAGCGGCTCAATTTAATGAAATGCTTTCGTGGCAGTCCAGAACCAACAGAGATTGGTGGAGTGAGCGGCAGAAATAGTGGCACAGCTTGATATAAGCTCCCCACTTTGGCAACTGGACTTGGTCTGTAAAATGACCAAGAAGACCCTACCCACTATCATTTACAATTTCTGGGATAAGAATAAAAGGAAGTTTCACCAGTCAGCCAAAAACTCCATCGTGACCCCAATTTTTTTCAACTCAGACTTTGCCCTGCCCTGAGCCTCCAGGGTTTCAGGGTGTGGAGGGAGAGGAGAGCACACATAGTGAAGGACATGCTCTGTAAAGAGAAGAGCCAAGATTTCACTGTACTGGGGGAGTCCCTTAAAATCCCCAATAAAGTATTATTCCGGTATTTACAGGTAAAAGGGCTTTGTCCAGCGGTTTTGCCCACTTCCTCCTTTGTCCCAACTAAAGATCTGCATGTAGGCTCCTGCTCAAAAGGACTTAACCTCTACTCTCTAAAGCTCAATTTTTCTCGAATCCCCAAAAGATAACTAAAATCTCATAACACAGTGGAAATCCAATCTCAATCAAAGCTAGGAGGCACAGGACTGGGGAGAGATCTTTGAGGTCGCTGCTACAAACTCCATTTGCACTTCAATTAGAGAAAATTTCTAGAAGGTATTATACAGGTGGAATTTAACACGGACAAAGCTTTCTCGGATATTCCCAGGAGTATCTTCCACCTTTCACATCTTCTAAAGGGTGTGATCAGAGCCCCTATGTTACCCATGTGGTGGTCTGTGCAAATTTGGGCAGAGTGTCCTGGGATTTCCTTAACCTCTAGACACACGGTCATGTCTCTTAAATAGACCATTGATGTAGATAGGAACTCCAACAAACTAATCTCTCTCATGACGGTGGCGAGATATTCCATTGCGGCCTCCTGGTTGGGGGCGGACATACCAACCCTATCCCAGAACAAAGAACTTGGTTCTCACTCAAAATAGAGAAATTAACCACTATCTTCATGGATATATGCCCCAAATTCCAGAACGTCTGGCAACCCTGGCTAATATGATAGCCTCCATTCGAGAGGACAGCCTCCTCTCACCTGCCACTATTTTGGTTCAGTGACACACAGTTGGGGGTCAGTTGGTCAGATTCTGCCATCAAGTTCTTCTGTTGGGATAAAGTCCTCCGTTGTTTGACTGTCTCGTGACCTTGGTTGGAGTAAAGTATTAATTATCCAGATTGTACCGAATATATCTGTGTGGAAGAGTATTTCATGTATGACCCCTCCCCCCAATCTCTTATATTGTACTCCTCCCCCCTTTTTTTACAGTATTATTCAATGTCAAAAACAATTAAAAAAATTAGAAGTTAAAAAAAAAATGGATCTTAATTAGTCTTCAGTATTGATATTCTGGCAGACACAAAACAGTATTGGGAGGGGGGAGGGCGGTGAGGGTGCAATATCCTTCACATTTAACTTTTGGCATTTGAGCAACACTATACTAAATATATTAATGTGTGCCTTCTATGCAGTCATGTATGATTGGAAATGATGATGGACGGCTGCCTTTATAGAAGACGCGGTGTGCAAAAACATAAAAATGTCACATCGCAACACATTTTGCATGCAGGGATAAAATAATGCCAAGGGATCTTTTTTGACAGGTAGAGCAAATATTTTATTCATTTTCACCACCCCCGAAACAAACATAGAATACAAGTGTATAGTGTGTTTAATTGTTCAGATTTATTTTTGTAAAATAATGCATGTTGGAGAATACCTCTATAGAAAATAACTTTGCAGCATCAGATATAATATACATCATAGACATTAGACAATAAGACAGAACTGCACAAAATTACTACATCATTACCCATACCTCCACTTACCAGGAAGATTTAAAAACAAGCTGAAGCAGCTTAACAGAGGTGGCTCTAACAAGATATTTAGTGAAAGGTCAACATTTGACCAATTCTCATACTTATTAGGATGGAGAAAACGTTAATAGAAGATCAGGGCTGGCCTTGTTTCTGGGATCCCATAATACTCGCCCACATTGGAAATTGTAAGTTTTCCTTGAATTGTATGCTTAGTATGCAAAAGCAAGGTCATGAATATTAATACTAGTTCATAACTTCAGTGCACCTATATGTGGCTACATCAGTTTTTGCTTTGGAAAATGCATAGTGTGTTGGCTTGGTAGTTTATGTTATTTCTCCGAATGTGCAATAATATGCAATGAATAACTATTATTCTGTGAAAATATTTCCTTGCAACCTCTAAACAACTTATAGAATGCTTGGCATTTTATTTTAAAGATACACATTTACATTCCTATGGTGAGAACACCAACACCTGTTAAGTTTAATTAGTATAAAGTTCACAATTACTTTAAAAACAAACTGTGCCAACACCTACTACCCATTGTTCTGAATATGACAAACATACCATAAATGCATGATACAAAAAGAAAAAAGTACAGCATTTGTAAACTCCATTACCATCAAGATAAATAAGATCTCCTGTAGCTGGACATGGAAACAGCATTTAGCAGCAGTTTGATTGCCAATGGCAGCTACAGATTCTTTGGCTGCATTGTTTGTCATGTTTATGCACACGTGATGTTAACAGCATTGCGATTTACTCTCTGCTGGCATGGCTTCTGAGTTGATCTCTATAGTACCATCATTATTCTCTTCTGCAGGAAAGTTTTTGGAGTTTGTAAGTATATTTTCAACCAAGAATCGAGCAGCCTCGTCTATGTTGACGTTGTCCTAAAAAGAAATAAGTAAATCCGTCAATAAATGTGAAACGTGGCTAAGAAAGTATGCACATTTATAGCAACTGATGGCAAATAAGTAAATTATGCAGATCACATTCTCACAAGTGCTATGTACAATATATCCTTCAAAACGAAGAACTAACAATGGCAACACATAATTGTTGGCCAGGCAATCAGTGCAGAGGTGCACTACTGTAATCATGCCCCAACTTGAACATATTTTGGAACCAGATATACTGTATATAAATTAGTGTTGACACTGAGCACATTATGGCCACTACAGATGTATTTTAAAGCAGCAGTCCAAGCTGGTGTGTGTGTGTGTGTGTATATATATATATATATATATATATATATATTTATATTATATACACACACACAACTTTTAATATGGGCATCAATATAATCCACACAATGATAAGTAATTAGCTAAATAGCTGATCGCTCCGTTCTCCTGTGATCAATCGGTGAAGATTCAGCTCAGGGGTTCACTAAATAGCTCTCAGGGCAGCAGAAGAGGACCAAAGATGCAAAGTTCTGTGGGGAAGATCATGTGACCAGGCAGTCACTAGATACAATTTGTGCACTGCTAGAGAGAGGGCAGGGCTCAAAAAGGGGTGTGCCAGAGCCTGTTCCAGAAGAGGAAGGAATGTGACTTTGTAAATAGTTGCTATAGAAACAAAAATGCTTGTTACATTAAATGTTATTATAATACATTAAAAATGTCATTCAGAATTTTTTTTTTTTTTTTTTAAATGTTAGTATTTTCTCATACTACAGAACTGATTCATTAAAAAAACACATGTAGAATATTGCTTGGTCTGCAGCTTAAATGTCTTCGGTGCCTCGGCCCCTGGATAATCATATGTACAGACTATAAATATTTGAATGTACTTCCAGTTTTATGTATGACTAGCTGAGAGACCCGGCGTTGCCCGGGATGTAATGTTCCCGTTCCTCTCTCTCCTCCCCCCTCTCTCTGTTTGTCCCCCATTCACATCAATCCAGTCCCCCCCCTCCCTCCCTCCTTTACAGCTTCATGTAGCGTGTGTGCGTCAGTCACTGTGTGTTTGCTCGCGCGTCAGTGAGTCTGAGGCAGAAACACAAACACACACAGACTGACTGACGCACACACAGTCAGTGTGTGCCTCAGTCAGTGTGTGCGTGCGTCAGTCAGGCTTTGTGTGCGCGTCAGTCAGTGTGTGCGCGCGGGGCGTCAAAGGCAGGGGGGGGCGTCAAAGGGAGGGGGGGGGCGTCAAAGGGAGGGGGGGGGCGTCAAAGGGAGGGGGGGGGGCGTCAAAGGGAGGGGGGGGGGCGTCAAAGGGAGGGGGGGGGGCGTCAAAGGGAGGGGGGGGGCGTCAAAGGGAGGGGGGGGCGTCAAAGGGAGGGGGGGGCGTCAAAGGGAGGGGGGGGGCGTCAAAGGGAGGGGGGGGGCGTCAAAGGGAGGGGGGGGGCGTCAAAGGGAGGGGGGGGCGTCAAAGGGAGGGGGGGGCGTCAAAGGGAGGGGGGGGCGTCAAAGGGAGGGGGGGGGCGTCAAAGGGAGGGGGGGGGCGTCAAAGGGAGGGGGGGGCGTCAAAGGGAGGGGGGGGCGTCAAAGGGAGGGGGGGGGCGTCAAAGGGAGGGGGGGGGGCGTCAAAGGGAGGGGGGGGCGTCAAAGGGAGGGGGGGGGCGTCAAAGGGAGGGGGGGGGCGTCAAAGGGAGGGGGGGGGGCGCCTCAAAGGCATGGATTCCTCCCCCTGCATTTCCTGCAGTGGACAGGAGGGGGGGGGCAGTGGACAGGAGGGGGGGGGGCAGTGGACAGGAGGGGGGGGGGGCAGTGGACAGGAGGGGGGGGGGGGCAGTGGACAGGAGGGGGGGGCAGTGGACAGGAGGGGGGGGGCAGTGGACAGGAGGGGGGGGCAGTGGACAGGAGGGAGGGGGCAGTGGACAGGAGGGGGGGGGGCAGTGGACAGGAGGGGGGGGGCAGTGGACAGGAGGGGGGGGGGGGCAGTGGACAGGAGGGGGGGGGGCAGTGGACAGGAGGGGGGGGGCAGTGGACAGGAGGGGGGGGGGCAGTGGACAGGAGGGGGGGGGCAGTGGACAGGAGGGGGGGGGCAGTGGACAGGAGGGGGGGGCAGTGGACAGGAGGGGGGGGGCAGTGGACAGGAGGGGGGGGGCAGTGGACAGGAGGGGGGGGGCAGTGGACAGGAGGGGGGGGCAGTGGACAGGAGGGGGGGGGGCAGTGGACAGGAGGGGGGGGGCAGTGGACAGGAGGGGGGGGGCAGTGGACAGGAGGGAGGGGGCAGTGGACAGGAGGGGGGGGGCAGTGGACAGGAGGGGGGGGCAGTGGACAGGAGGGGGGGCAGTGGACAGGAGGGGGGGGCAGTGGACAGGAGGGGGGGGCAGTGGACAGGAGGGGGGGGCAGTGGACAGGAGGGGGGGGGCAGTGGACAGGAGGGGGGGGGCAGTGGACAGGAGGGGGGACAGGAGGGGGGACGCAGTGGACAGGAGGGGGGACGCAGTGGACAGGAGGGGGGGGCAGTGGACAGGAGGGGGGGCAGTGGACAGGAGGGGGGGGCAGTGGACAGGAGGGGGGGGCAGTGGATAGGAGGGGGGGCAGTGGACAGTGACACACACACACACACACACACACACACACACACACACACACACACACACACACCTCTCAGTTGATGCGCCCTTTCTCAGTTCCGTTTGGCGCCGGAGGTGGGGAGCGACACCTACCTGTACTTCCGGGCGCCGCCACCGTCTGACTCGGCGCCGCGAGGGAGGAAGGGGGTCCGCCATCTTACGCGCCGCGTGGCAGCTGCGGGAAGCGAGGTGATTTGGAGCGGGGAGGGGGAAGAGGTGATTTGGAGCGGGGAGAGGTGATTTGGAGCGGGGAGAGGTGATTTGGAGCGGGGAGAGGTGATTTGGAGCGGTGAGGGGGAGAGGTGATTTGGAGCGGTGAGGGGGGAGAGGTGATGCCGCTGGGGAGGGGGAAAGGTGATTTGGAGCGGGGAGGGGGAGAGGTGATGCCGCTGGGGAGGGGGAGAGGTGATGCCGCTGGGGAGGGGGAAGAGGTGATGCCGCTGGGGAGGGGGAAGAGGTGATGCCGCTGGGGAGGGGGAAAAGGTGATTTGGAGAGGGGAGAGAGGTGTGTGTGTGTGTGTGTGTGTGTGTGTTTTATTTTTTTATTTTTTTGGACCTTTGGCCCGTCACTCCGCCTCAGGCCAATGAGAGGTGTGGGGGGCGGGCCAAGGGGGTGGTGTGAGTGTGTGAGGCCAATGAGAGGTGTGCGGGGGCGGGCGGGCCAAGGGACCAATGAGATTGCCGCTAGGGACACCGGACATCCAGCAGGCAGGCATGCATGCAGGCAGGCAGGCAAACATACAGTGCTTTCACTAATATAGTATAAGATTATTACACTTTGTCGGAAGACAAATGGTATGAACTGTGGCAAATGTATGCACTCTTTAGCCACAGAAAATAAGGAGCACATGATACTGCTCAGACAAACACAGAGCAAAACGAACTGAGTGGTTATTTCCCATCATCTTAAATCCAGCAGGTCGGGATTTTTTTTTTTTTTTTTTTTTTTTTTTAAAGGGACTTAATAAATACCATTCAAACCAGTACAACTGCCATAAAACTGCTGTTGACCTTATAATAGCAGCTTTCAGCACATTTTGAAAGATATTTAGGCGGGATTCAACAAGCTGAAATCACACTCCCATCTGGGGGGAACTATCTTTAAAGTAAATGGCAGTTATCGCTGAATTTGGGTGTGATACGCTGCACTACAGCTTAATGAACCAGCCTCTGTGCAATTGGGTTCCTTATAAAAGCATGTTTTGCTGGTAGAGAGATAAAAAATATGATATGGCCATGGGGTCAACCAATAGAAAGCTGCCAGGTCAGCGCCTGATGGCTAGTTTTCTATTGGCTGCCACAACCAGGTTCCCCTCTGGCAGCTATATCGTTATCTGAGAAACACAGATCAGCTTGCTTAAAGGTGATGGGGAAAATAATGGCATGGGGCATCACAGCTTTAAAAGAGTCCAGCAATTTAACAAAACAGAAGACATTATGAATAGGGAGAGGGATAAATGGTAGAAAGGAGGTAGCGATGGCACATTACAAATCGTTAGTGAGGCCACATCTGGAGGCTTCATCTGAAATAGGACATAGAATAGATTGAGTCCAACATACAAAGATAGTATGGGAGTTTCTATTTTAAGCAATAGAAAGATAGACTAAAGTACCCCAATACCGTATGTACACTCTACATAAAGTAAGACAAAATGGGGGACGTGACAGACTTTCAGATACAGGCATACCCCGCATTAACGTACACAATGGGACCGGAGCATGTATGTAAAGCGAAAATGTATTTAAAGTGAAGCACTACCTTTTCCCACTTATCGATGCATGTACTGTACTGCAATCGTTATATACGTGCATAACTGATGTAAATAACACATTTGTTACAGGCTCTAGAGTCTCCCTGCTTGCGCACAGCTTTGGTACAGGTAGGGAGCCGGTATTGCTGTTCAGGATGTGATGACAGGCGCATGCGTGAGCTGCCGTTTGCCTATTCGGCGATATGTACTTACTCGCGAGTGTACTTAAAGTGAGTGTACTTAAAGCGGGGTATGCCTGTACTGCAGAAGCACAGGAAAGACGCTTCTGTCTGAGAAAATGAAACACAAGAATAAAAGGTCATGCTTTAAAAAGTGCAACAGTGGCAAATTCAGGGGAACTGTGAGAAAGTTTGTTTATACATTAGTAGCAGAAGCTTGGAAAAGTCTTCCAGAAAATGTGGTTGTGTTTTCCCCTAACTATACATTTCAAAATGCTATACACCCAATGAGACTCCTAACAGGGAAAGGAAGCATTGGAAAAAAGGTCAGATTCTGATTTTGCTAAAATGGGCAGACTACATGGACTTAATAGTCCTTATTCACCGCCAGTTTCAATGTTATATGTTTATGTGTGTTCAACAAAATATTAATTACCACCCCAAAAAAAAATCTATAAAAAATACAGCATTTCAGTTTTTTTTTACTTCTGATTCAAGCTACAGTACCAGTAAATTATATTCATATTTTAATTAATGAGTAACACTCATTCTAGGCTTTGTTCCTAAAATGATGGTAGATACATGTAGTGATTTATAACACCAACATTTTCTTCCACTGAAGTGCAACCACATTTATATATAATAATTAAAATAGCAAAAAAAGAGACAATATATCTCCCTGGGTGGAAATCTGGGTGGGTCTCAGGAGCTTTACATGTTAATTCTGGGTTGGGGAAATCTCTGCTCCCTGAGATGCTTACATCTGAAGGCGATGCCGGTATTTCACTTCTGTTTAAAGCTCCCGCCGCACACGGTCAATAGGAAGCCACATGGAATGACGTCGCGGCTTGCCATTGGCCTGCAGAATGCAAAACCGTTCAAAGTTAATTTTGTGTGCCCAGCCAGAGGGGCTACCGGCAGCTCCAACGACTGTATAAGTATCTAGGGAAGCATGGGGTCCTCGTAGCAGAAATCAACGATGTCCAGCTCAGGAGGCCCCCTGCTTCAAACCAACTAAAAATAAAAAAAACCCTAGTGGCAACGCTTAAAGTCCTAGTTAAAGGAGGTTTTATGGAACTATGTAAATGTTTACTGTATTGGGTACTGTAGATGTGTTACCTTCGCAGAGGTTTCAAACCATCCAGCAAAGCCGTTTTCTTTGCAGAAGTGGTCCATGTGAGAAGGGCTCTGGATGTTGTTTTCCTTCTTTTGGTCACATTTGTTGGCCAGAAGGACAGCAGGTATAGGACCACCATTTGGAAGAAAAACCTTGCTGTCCAAGTCAGTTTTCCACTTGGCGATGGCTTCAAAGGTTGATCCTCTTGTCACATCAAATACCACAAAAGCTGCGACTGCCTCCTTATAGTACACCCTTGTCATGTTACCGAACCGTTCTTGTCCTACAAGAGAGTAACATGTTCCTCATTTAATTCTTAAATGCATATGGCTGTAAAACCTGGCATAGACAAGTTAAGAAACATTAAATAAAGCACAAATTCAAAAATTGTATCACTCAAGGAGGAATTGCCTTTTTTACAAAACATAAAAAAAAGCTGTGCGTGCTGTGCACGGACATAGTAAGTGAAACTTCTTTGTGTGTTGTCAGCATTACTGCTTAGAGCATGAGTAAATTTGATTGGCGGGGTCATGTTTATTGGCAGCAGTACCAGCATCATGGATGTTGAGCGGGTGGGGGAGCTCACAGGGGGGGTGGGGAGCTCACAGGGGGGATGGGGAGCTCACAGGGGGGGGAGCTCACAGGGGGGGGAGCTCACAGGGGGGGGGAGCTCACAGGGGAGGGTGGGGGGGGAATAGGCACATCATTCAGGGGCGGTGTTCGGCGCATCACTGGGGTGTGCGTGTGTCACAGTGTGCGCGCGTGTGTCACAGTGTGCGTGCGTGTGTCACAGTGTGCGTGCGTGTGTATGTGTGTCAGTCAGTGTGTGCGTGTGTATGTGTGTCAGTCAGTGTGTGTGTGTGTGTGTGTCAGTGTGTCCTGCCCCCCTCTCTCCTGACTCCCCCCAGCACCCTTATCCTTTCCCTGCAGCACCCTTATCCTTTCCCTGCAGCACCCTTATCCTTTCCCTGCAGCACCCTTATCCTTTCCCTGCAGCACCCTTGTCCTGCCCCCAGCACCCTTGTCCTGCCCCCAGCACCTTTCAGCAGTCCCCCCCCCCTTATTCCTACCAGATCGCGGCACAGAGGCAATGGAGGCAGTGGCGGCAGGGGGAGGGGGGCAGCGTGTCATCGTCAGCTGGAGCCTGCTCGGAGGGGAGCGCTGCAGCGATGCCCCTTCTGATGATGCTGTGGGGGACGCAGCGTACTCAAACCCCCTCCCCCCCGTTACCGGAGCAGGAGCCGTTCCATGCCTCGGCCGCGGGAGGCCTGCAGGGACACGGGCATGCACCAGGGGGAGAGGCCGCGGGAGATCAGGGCCTGCATAGGGCCCCGGGGAGCAGTGTCCCTGTGAGGAGAGCCATGGCATCTTGAGCGTCGCCATGACTACCGTGCATGCGCGGCATGTCAATGGGCCGGGAACGGCGGTAGTTAGGAGTGGCTGTATCTCCTCGGGCTGCGGTCCGGCACCGGGTCTCCGAGCCGTGGTGTACGGTGTGGGGGAGCGTTAGGAGTGGCGGCGATTACATTTTGAGGGGGAGCGGCGCCGGCGGGGTGAGGGGTGCGGCACTCGTTAGGAGCTGCGGCGGCGAGTAAATGTTGAGCGGGTGGGGGGGGGAGCGTGTTTCCCATTTTTCCTGTACCCAAGCTTTAAGGTTTCAGAGCCTGTTAGGTACTGTAATATTGGTAACCCTGGCAGCCAAGGAGAGTGGCTACCAACATCTAATTTGGAGGATATCTGTAAGCAAGGGGTCCCTAGAGCTGAAATATATGGGATTCAGCTTCGGAGACCCAATGCTTCAAATGCAATATATATTTTAAAAAATGTGCAAAAAAAAATACAACGGCTTGGATTGCCTCTTTGAATAAAAACAAAGAATAAATATACATTTGAAAATGGCCAGACATTTAATTGTTGTTCAAATCTGAAACATCCCTCCTAAAAAGATAAGGGACAAGGAGGAAAGCAAGAGAGAAGGGTAGTAAAATTCAACCTAAGCTTAGGTTACAACAATTACCAATATTGCCAGAAACACTTTCAAAAGTAATCTAAAATTTTTTCAATAGGCTTAGTGGTATCACTCCGATGATTGGGGCCATTTTTTAATTTTAATTTGTTAGTTATATGTAATCTGCTCAATATGGTTCCATGTGGGATTGCACATTTACCAGACGTTTTCTAGCTTTATTTAGACAGGTTTGCACAAGATTTCAGTAAACGTGAGACCGTAGGGAACTACATACAGGCATACCCCGCATTAACGTACGCAATGGGACCGGAGCATGTATGTAAAGCGAAAATGTACTTAAAGTGAAGCACTCCCTTTTTTCCACTTATCGATGCATGTACTGTACTGCAATCATCATATACGTGCATAACTGATGTAAATAACGCATTTGTAACAGACTCTATAGTCTCCCCGCTTGCGCACAGCTTCAGTGCAGGTAGGGAGCCGGTATTGCAGTTCAGGACGTGCTGACAGGCGCATGCGCAAGCTGCCGTTTGCCTATTGGGCGATATGTCCTTAGTCGCGAGTGTACTTCAAGTGAGTGTCCTTAAACCGGGGTATGCCTGTATTCATTTTTCACAGTAATTACAGTAAAGGCACTTCAGTGTAAGCAAATTACTATTTATTAACCTTACATTGCATATCCAGTAATCTTCATGCTGTTGAGACCAAAAAGGTCGAAACAGCTGTCTGTGAGTTTCCTGGCAATGCACTTGTTTAACCCAGGCTGTGCAGAAAGCTGTGTAATACAGGAGGCATAAGCTTATAGGGGTCCATGTTAAAATGGACAAGAAGCAAAAGGTGACTGTGAGGATCCCTGACGCCCGGCAGCCCCGCACGTCTTCTCACGCACCCCCGCGGGGCATCAGTTGGTCGAACTTCGGATCGGGTTTGCGCGGTGCGCATGACGTCAAGTGACGCCGCTGAGGTGGGCACTGGATCACGTCGCACGCTCTCGATGCGCGGCGCACGCACGTGACTCGTATGCGACACTCCTGAGCTCTGTGGCAACAATCATTTGCTTTTACAAGCTGCAGCTGTGCTTCTATCGCACCACCTATCACAGGCTCCTGTGGAGGCCACGCCTCCGCTCCACCCCCCATGGGGATTGGCCCAGCCCTGTATATATACTCAGCTGAGCCACAGGCTCTTTGTCTGAGCATAGATTGTGTTACAGTGTTTACCACTCCTGTCTTGCCTCGATCCAGTTGTGCCTTGCTTCTAGTTAACCCTTCGTGTACCGACCGGCTTGCCCCTGGACCATCTGCTTTCTGGAACTACCTCTGACCCTCTCCAACCCAGACCACGGCATTGCAACTCGACCATCCTGCACTCTCCAAACCCGACCTTGGCAAGTATTAACGACTACCCTGACCTCTCTACCCCAGACGCAGCTAGCACGACTACTCTACACTCCGGACGTGATCCCTGTGTCTGTGGCTGGTGTGTTCATACTCCCATCTCAGTACAGGGGTCTCATCTTGTTTGTGGTGGGCACAGCGTAACAGTGACATTGTGTGCTCATTTGCATGTCATTAGCCAGAATCCCTGGCTGCAATGGAAGCATTTGATGCCAAGAGATAATGGGGATAGGTGGATTTGTTGACTTGTCTGAGATATGTGAATGTGCTCATAAAAATATCACTCATTTGCTATTTATTAACAAAAATTGGCAACGTTTTGGCCCCTATTAGGAACTTTATGAATACAATAAAAGGTCTTACAAGGGACCGAAACTTTGGCAATTTTTTAGTTTAAGGATGATTGAATATTTCAATGGAAGCTGTAACAGGGGACTTATCCCTGTTCAAAAATGTGCCTCCAATCCAGCAGTGTGGTGGTTAACTGCTGGAAGACAATTAAACCAACACCACCTGGCTGATTACAGGTGTCAGAAAAGCCTGCCTGTGAGACAGGAAGATGGTTCTTCCTGAGCTCATACGTGATCTAAGCTGACCCAGGAAGCAGAAAGACAGAGTTCCCTAGTCCACAACTGTGCTGGCCTGTGGAACAAACAGATGTCTTGAGCGGCAAAGAGAATGCACGCTGCCAGCAAGACACAGGGAACAATACTTCTAAACCTGGATTCTGACATTACCTTAGCACACAAGGGTGCGGACACCAGGAGAACAGAGAAGCCTTCCCCTACAGCTACAAGAGACAGATAAGACTTTTCTTATAAGACTGTTATCTAAATCTATATATAAATGTCTCTATGATTTGGGCTGGTGAAACGCTGGGCTAACCACGCAGTTAAAGAGGGCTGGACTGCAAATGTAAATATACTCCAAAGTGGAGTAGATTTTGTTTGCAGATTTTCACATGTTTGCTGTGTTTAAAGGGACAGGCACAATAATGCCTTATCTTAATTTTACCTTAAACAGTCTCCATTGCGTACCTCTGCACATGTCCTCTTACAGAAGCTAATAACATTTACATATGTAGACAACGTTATTTGTTATTTGATAACAGAGTATCGCGTTATAACACAGAATATCAGAAAGTTGCCATAAGATTCAATGGCAGTGATATTGCAGAAAATCCCACCATAATGCAGCAGCGGGAGCAATAACACAGGTCACATCTTTGCTTGCTTCTTGGGACTTCTCATATAACAAGTTATTACATTTGATGCAGTCACAATCTGATTTTTTTTTTAAACAAAAGGGCCCTACCAAGCACCTCAGTCAGGCAACGTCAAGCTGTTTCTTCTAATGTCAATGAATAAAGCTGCTCAGAGTAACATTTAAGGCACACATACAGGCATACCCTGCATTAACGTATGCAATGGGACAGGAGCATGTATGTAAAGCGAAAATGTACTTAAAGTGAAGCACTACCTTTTCCCCACTTATCGATGCATGCACTGTACTGCAATCGTCATATACGTGCATAACTGATGTAAATAACGCATTTGTAACAGGGTCTATAGTCTCCCCGCTTGCGCACAGCTTCGGTGCAGGTAGGGAGCCGGTATTGCTGTTCAGGACGTGCTGACAGGAGCATGCGCGAGATGCCGTTTGACTATTGGGCGATATGTACTTACTCGCGAGTGTACTTCAAGTGAGTGTCCTTAAAGCGGGGTATGCCTGTATGTAGTGAGCATCACTAGTTCTGCTGGTACATTACAGCAGGTCACACACAATGCACCCGCAGGAGAAGCAACCATTGTTTTAAAATCAGCAGTGTGCTAGAAAGGGATGGGGTTAATGTGCCATTTCCCCTGTGGGAGCGTGCCAGCAGGTGTAATAACTGTTCTGGCCCAGGCACACCCTTATAGATGTCTAGGGACAGGCAGGTTAAAGTTGCAGTTCAGTCAATATCCTGCATGTGTGGTTTTTTTTTAATAAATCAGTTCTGTAGTAAGAAAAAATACTTTTAGCATTTTCTGTTTTTTTAAAAAAAACTTTGAAAGACCAATTTTCTTGTATTCTATTTTAACAAGAATGCTTGTTCCTATAGCATCGATTTACATTCCCCATATTTAAAGATGTCGCCAAACTTTGCCGATCAATAGACGGAGAACGAATTAACCAGCAGCTATACAGTTTTTTTTTTTAAGGTAAGTAGAGATTGCCCAGATAAAACTATTGAGATGACTGCTGAACTAAAAGAAAGCACGCTGGTCTGGGCTGATGGGAAATTAACTGGGACAATACCATCTGGCAAGGGTGAGGGGGGGGGAACAGTCCATCCTGTTAAAAAAAGGCAGGGGGGTTGCCAAGGCAACAGCTAGGCTGAGGATTGCTGCCAGCCTGAAGACAGAGACAAAACACAATTCTGTTCCAGGACAATAACATTGGCTACATATGTACTCTAAAAATTTAATCTTGTGGTACTTTATTACAAAATAAAAATGTCCAGTGACTATTTTGGAAAAGGGGATAGGCTGCCATCCACAACAAAACTGTGTTGTTTTAAGAGAAATGAAACTTGCAGATATATCAAAAGGAATGTTCAATATGTTCCAATGCTGTTTTCACTTCTCTCTGTGGAACACAGTCACGTTAACAATGGTACTTTATTTACCACTAAATAAGAGTACCCGGCTTTGCATAAGTTGCATTATTCTGGAGTCATCTTTTTCAGTGCAGACTTGAAGCACTGGCTCAAAAATCAACAACAGTGCCCTCTTTAACCTGATCAATTATTCCACCTTGCAGCGAGTAAGGCTGCACCCCAAACTATAGTTACCTTCCACTGAGTGACACTGACATCCCATCAGTGCCTTCTCTCCCTCTATAAATAGGTAGAGGCGGAGTGGCCGCATACTTACAGTGCTCTGTAGATTATAACATATGAGACTACCAACATATTAATAAAGGTCTTATTTTTTTCCTACAGAATGATTGAGGAAAGTATCAAACTACAAATACTTCCTTAGCTACCTCATTATGAAGTTGAACATTTAATATTGTTCAGTAACCGTCCTGGAAGTAGATCACAACCCAAAATTTTAAATAGAGCAGTATAACAAGTATTTGAAGGCATCAACACATTTATTTAATCAATATACGAGAGATACAATATTAATACAATATATGACCAAAATAATGAAATCTCATCCAGGGAAAAGACTCTCCCGACCAATATCAATGTGTACCACTACAAGATTGACCCTAAAAATAGAAAATAATAGCATCACGTAAATTACTCCACTCACAAATATTTGAAAATGTAAAATACCACTAGTTCTTTTCCCAGAGCTTCTCTTCCTCACTCAACACGCATTCCGCCATGGTGTCTGCTTCTTACAGGGTCTTTCAAAGATTCTCTCTTTAATTCAATGTTCTAAAAATAGTTTCTCCCCCACAGAAACAAAATCATGTTCAGCCTTCACACATTACTGCAAAATGCGTGTACAGTGCCAACCATTTATGCAGCCCTTTCATATTACATAGTGACATAATAAGGTTGAAAAAAGACGCACGTCCATCAAGTTCAACCTATGCTAAATTTAGACAATAGATACTTTATCCTATATCTATACTTACTTATTGATCCAGAGGAAGGCAAACAAAAAACCCCATTAAGGGGAAAAATAAATTCCTTCCTGATTCCAAGAATTGGCAATCGGATTAATCCCTGGATCAACATCCTTCCCATGTTTACTTATTTGGTATATTCCTGTATACCTTTCCAAAAGATGTCCAGAGTATATATATTAGGCATAGTAGAGAGAAGAATATAAAAACTTCTTAAGACATGAAAGTAAACATTGGGGGAGCGGTGGCACTGCCCTGAAGACTAATACCGTGTAGAAACCTAAATTCAGATAGATGCTTAAAGTTGGGGGGGGAGGGAGGAGAGAAACCTCTTAAAAACGGTATCTAAAACCATCACGCACACAAATAAAGTATCCAGCTACCATCCAAAGCAGAGAAGCTAACCACCTGTTTTGATATCTACTTTTCTGCAGTAGCGCTTTAGAATGCACGATGAATCAAATTATCTTACATACTGTATGCACTGTGAACACTACATGATTAGCTACATACTGTATCTGCTGGAAAACATATTTAATCCAACTCATTCATTGTTGAAATATATTACAGGTATTGTGAAACAAACTGTAGCAAACATTTGCACAACCGACTTACCCAATGATTAAAGAGTGTTTATTAAATAGTATGTATGTACAAAAAGACATATACACACACAAACACACACACACACACACACACACACACACACACACGATTAAGTTTTAGGATAAAATTGCATGTTGCATTTAATTGTCACTTCTACATTAATTTTTGTATAATGAAAGCTTACTTTCTGGAAAAATAAAGTTATTTTTTATGTAAAATACTTATTCCCAGCAAATAGAATAATAGTGTGGATGGGGTAGCATATTCATCCCACTGACCTCTATCCCCGTAACGATTAGCAATGTTCATGTACATGGCCGCTTCAAACCAATTTAGCGGAACTCGTATTGAACAGGATTTTCAAGATTAATTTAGTAGACACAACCTTAAAGCTGCAGTTCAGTCTTTTTTTTTTTTTTTTTTTTTACATTTATTTTTTTACTTCAATAGTTTTATGTGTGCAATCTCTAATTAGCTAAAGAACTGTATAGCTGCAGGTCAATTCGTTTTCCATATATTGATAGGTCGAAATTTGGTGACATATTAAAAGCTGTGATTTGTTTATAATCTGCTTGACTGGCAGTGGAAGCTCATGAATATTCATGAGCATTCCTGCACTGACAAGTGCTAGAGGGAGGGCAGTGCTGACAAAGTTGTGTGCCAGAGCTTGTGACAGGACATGAAGGGGCAGTGCCTTAGCAAATGGCTGTTAAAATAGAATACAAGAAAATTGGTCTTTCAAAGTTGTTTTTTTAAAAACAGAAAATGCTAAAAGTATTTTTTCTTACTACAGAATTTATTTATTAAAAAAAACACACATGCAGGATATTGACTGAACTGCAGCTTTAATGCTGTAAAGAGATCTCTGCCTAAGGACACAAGCTACATCTGTAGCATTGATTTTAAACCAGTGATAACATAGAATACAATGGTAATGTTGACACAGTACTATGTATATCACACTCACAAAAGGCCCGTATACAGTAAGAGGCTGTAGGTATATCAATTATGCAACATGCACATACTTAAAAGGCTGAACAGATCCCATTCATGTTTTCCCTGCACAAAGTGAATAAGCTTTGCTTGCATTACACATGGCAATCACACTTAAACTTGTTCAAGTTTAAATACGGTACCTCTTCACTTGTGCAAAATATATGGTTTAGACCTTTTTTTAAATCATACACGAAACACAGAACTGATGAATAATGCCAGGGATTGCTATGTATGGTCTGTTTCCCCTCCAGCAATCCCCTGTTTTGGGGAAAATAACCAATTCTAGTTCTGTTTTCACTCATGTGACCAAATAAATGTAATTCTATCAATGATGATGGTTGCATATCAAAAGATTATAAGATTATACAGTAGTTAAACGGAATATTCAACATGTGGGCTTACAGCAAAAACTCATCAGTATCCACAGTTTGCTTTAAAAAAAAAAAAAAAAAGTGTGGTCTGTGGTATGCATATAGAGCACGTATTTATATAGATTTATTAGGAGTTGTCAAAATTGCAGGTATATGATATACAGTCACAGTACTTGCCGTTGAGGTTGGACTGCAGAAAAGTGGCACTTGATCACCTAGCTCACCCAAAAGCAAGGTCTCCGTTAACTACTACAATAAAAACGCAGAAACTCACAGCGTAGAAGACATATGGAATGAGGTGTGGATTATAGCGGCACAAAACATGCCATCTTGTTTCTGTCTCTTCAGGTTTAGTAATAAGAAAACCCCTCCAAATTATACCATTTCTAAAATGTGCTTCTAATGATTGTCAAAATAAATTCAAAAGTTTTAAATGCAATTATATTTTTTGTTAATGCAGACGAAAAAAAAAATTGTTCAAAAAGACCGTTTAATACACAATACAGAAGTCCTGGGATATTCGTACAGATATAGCAAAGGTTAGTGTCGGATGCTGCTGCCCCACACAGCCACTGAAGGATGAACGCTGTGTGGGGTCCCATTCAGACGCATGGATCTCCCGCAGCGCGATCGCAGAAGACACTGTCCCCTACACCGCAGACATTTGCTTGTTAGTCCACAGTGCCGGGCACAGCAAGTCTTGCTACATCTGTATCTCTTAGCACTTTTGCAAGAGGCCAAAAGGACACATGGTGGCTACACTGCTATAGAAGTTGTGGTGCAGGGTACTGGGATCAGAGGCATGTTAACCAGTCATTTAAAACATAAATGATTCTAGGAACATTTCTGCTCAGCCACTAGAAGTACAGTAGTAGCAACAAACTTGGGAGGGGAAAGATACTTTTCTGCCATTCAAAAACTGGGAATAGTAGGACTATTGGGAGAGAAAAAAAAAGGAAACTATGTATAAAATTTCTTTGTTCCACACGAGAAATCATTTGGAAAACATTCCACAAATGTTTGCAATTCTGGGCATTACTATAAAGTCAAGAAATAGGTTTTAATCCGTTTAGCAGAGTGGTAAAAGGATTGCCGATCACTCAAGAGGTCAAGGAAGGTCTCATTCCAGCAAAACACAAAGGATAATCCTCTGCTCGATTTTGTTTAGTGAAATTAGCTTCAGAAAGCGCAGGTTATTTTTGTAAACAGACATAAAATGACCAAGAATAACTATAACCAGGGACACCGGGAAAACATCACCGATTGATCATCGTGCAGTATTGTTTAAAAATCGATAAAGACTGGAAATGTATTGAAATTAAGCAGCTTCTTCTCGGAGTGCCAGTGCAGTGATAGGAGACAAAGGACAACACATGGGTTGTATGAAATGTAAAAATAATTCAAATAAGTAAATATTTTTCTCATTGTTAAACACAAAATGAAAATACCAGAAAATCTAAATGACCAAAAAATAAATAAAAAAAACCACACTGAAATTAGTAATCCCTAATTATAACCCACGGAAGCACAAATTCATGTCAAATTAGACTTGAACATGATTACATTGCAATGTATTGTGATAAAACAGGTCACTATACTGTATACCTCACTACCTTAGGAGAAAAAAAAAGAACCACAAAGTCAAATCTTGGTATGAAACAAGGGTCTCAAACATGCCATCACCACACAGGCCATGCTTACCACCAACACAAAAGCATTTTAAAATACTACATATACAGTACCACAAATGTTATTACCGTAGAACAGATGAGCAAAGATCACTTTAGTTATTCGGGACAAAAATAGGGGTTTATTAAAAGCAGCCTTTTTTTTTTTTTTTTTAAAGAAAGATATTCAGTGTCAAGAAGTACTTCTCCATACTCCCTTGTAAAGGTTAATGACAGGTAATTGACTCTCTAAACCAGGGGTGCGCAATTTTTTTGGTGTGCGCTTCCCTTCCTGGGAGCCCTAGCGTTCGCGACCCCCCATACTAGAAACCCAACGTCAAATGATGTCGCGGGTCATGTGACATCACATGACCCCGCAGCGTCATTAGACGTGCGTTGTAATGGCGATGAGTCGCGTCACATGACCTAGCGGCATCATTTGATGCCACCATGCGTCGCCGAAGACCCAGCTGGCAGCAGGTAAGGGACGTTACAGAAGCCTCACGCCTCCCCCGGCATTTAATTGAAATGCCTTGGGGACGGGCGCGGGGCCTCTGTAACCGCCATGCCTCCCCTACCAAATCTTGCGCCCCCCAGTTTGTGAACCACTGCTCTAAACCAGGAACATTTGCTCTTAATATGGTTAGCAGTTCAGCATCAAAACTTTGCTTAATATTTCACGTTCACTTAGCCCTTTTATCTTCTCTGATGTGGCAAGGGAATTTTTTATGTAGAATTTAATGTTATCCACCAATCAGAGTAATGTGATGTCAGTACTAGGTGCATTTTTGGAATAGGACTATGGCTGAGATTATACTTGGTGCAATGGCGCGCGTGCATAATCCCTATAAGGCTGCCCCTAGTGTGGACACGATTGAGCGACCACGTTTTGAAAAGACAATTTTTATTGTCCCTCCTACGGTTTAAATAATAACACATTCTAGTACTGTGCCAGCATTAGCACGACTCAATTTTGAAGTACTGTAAATGAATGGGAGTTAAGGTGTGCACCATTTAATGAAATTGATCCTTAGTGTCCAAAAGTTTAACTCTGTAGTGTTCCTCTGCAGAAATAAACAAAAACCCAAAATCATTTCCTTAAAAGTTTTTATTTTTTAAGAAAGTTTACTGGCATTTTTATCAATAGCTGTGGAAAAATCATAGATTAATAGGTCTTAAAAAATTATTTTCTGCGATCTTAAAAAGGTGGCTGCTTGTGAAGAATGAGTTATATTTACATTTAATTTTTCACTTACATTTACACACATACAGTACATTATATACAGAATAGTGCTGTGACTTATTACAACCTAGAACATTACATAGTGCAGAAGTTTGACACTATTTAAACATTGTAAACACATCACTAGCTATAGACTGTAACCAGGCAAAAAAAAAGTGCTAACTTATTACTTCAATAATACTTCAGATCTCATTGGATTCCCGCTGGTTATTGCTCTATAATGCATAACTTTCACCTGAACAATAAGAATACAAACAGCATCAAAAATATTGCTCATCAGTTATTCATACATTGAGTATTGCATTAATTCTATTTTATATAAATACACATTGTGTTCCATACTATGAAAGTGATCAGCGCACTTCCTTTTGTAAGCACACTTTAATAACATTTATTTTTAAAGCTCCACTATTTGACATGTTCCTCAAAAAGTGTCAGCAGCAAACAGATTTAGCCAAACGACATGTACTAATTCAGCAAGATTACAAAGCATTAAGCTTTTGGTACGTTATGATAAAAAAAAAAAACACACACAAAAAAAACCCAGCATTAAGTATCATAATATAAATCTTCACACAGACCAAATGGGGCCTTTCAGCGGTCGGTTTTCCACTAATGAAGTACTATAATAGAGCATACAGCAACTGCTAGTTGGACTTCCAATAGTAGTTTCACAAGTGTGTCACAAGATGCATAATACAATGTTAATCTCTGTGCCATGCTTTGTACTGTATGTTACAGCTTCAAACGGATTTCACAAGTTCCCGTTTTTTTTTCTTCTTATGTCCTGTTTGCTATGATTTTCTGTTGTGTCATAACGTTATGCTCTTCGGTGGTTTTAACCCTGGTCCACTTAATGTGGTCACAATAGCTGGTGGCACCTACAGCAGTATTTCTCATTTGGATTACAAACTCAATTTTAGCCTTTTTTTAACTGAAAAAAGAATTAAGATTAAACAAACCCCCCTCCACCACCATGTACATTTAGTGGCCAAAGTGTGATGGTACTGTGGGGTATGATGTATTTGCACACAGAGAACCCACCACTGTTAACGCAAGGCCGCGGGTCCCAGTGTGCACTGCAGCACGCTTGCCCGGTGGGAAAGGGGGGGTGGGGGGTCAGCGCGTGCACAGCGCTTCCTTGCGATCTGGGAGAAGATGCCGGAGATTGCGCCGGGGGGGCATGGCTGGGGGTTTGTGAAAAATTGTAGTAGAGCGCGGCTGCACATTCCACGTGAAGGTGCATTCTAGGCCCAGCCCATTGAGGGGCGGTGTTTAATCGTGCAGCGCACGCCTCGAGAAGGCACTGGGACCAAGGCCTTAGGCTGCGCGTATAGTGCCCATGATGCGTGATGTCACCCGTCGCCGTCAGCGAAAGTTGTATTTCGCTTTGCGGCGGCGTCACGGCAACCAGGCCACTGGTTGGTTCAGGGGCTGTCACGAGGCGACAGCCACTGAAAAATCAAATATTCACGGCTGCAAAAAAAATCGCGGCGACAATGCATTTGTTTTCGGGCGACATCGCGTCGCCGGCACTATAAGCAGCCTTAGCATGATGCCAAGATTACAAATATACAAAATAGATATTTCTCTGACAAAAGCTTTGCAGTGTAAAAATTGAGTATGTGTGTTCATTTCAAAGATTAGATAAGGTTATCACTGTTCAAATAATTTTAGCTCAGAGTATACAATCACTTCAAAACTATGTAGAGCAGGATGTCCTTTACTTACCTCTCCTAAAAATTAAACAAAAAAGGTGGTTGACGAATAAACATTATTTAGTTATTTGAAGCAATACATTTGCCCCAAGCATGTGCATACGTTATCACAATTGAATATGTAAAAGGTGCGGCAATAATTGCAAACAGTCAGCTGAAAGAACATGAAGTTCTGGTTTCATAGGCGAGCCTCAAGATTTTTACACAATTTGACCTTTTAATAATTTACAGCGTTTTCCTGATGCATTAGCGCAGCATTTTTCAACAGGGCTTCGTAGGAATCCTTGGGTTCCACGGTATTCCTGAAGGGTTCCCTGCAATTGTCAGGTAATTTGGAAATTGTACAAAATACAGAAGAATTTACCATGCATCTGACCTCAGACGCGCTATTAGAGAGGGTTGGGGTTCCTTACAATGCATCTGATCTCAGACGCACTATTAGAGAGGGGTGGGGTTTAGCAGAATTTCACAATAGAATTATAGGATTCATTATAAAAAATAATTACAAACAAAAAAGGGTTAAAAACCATTGCATTAATGCACGGTTGATTCATGTGCTAGTATTCCCCCCAGCTACTGAACATAAAACATGGAACCATGTAGAGCGTGGACAAGTCAGGAGTGCAACCCTGTGACAAAACTTCCCTTACCCTTCGAGTGCCCCAAGACGCAGCCACTATGTCATGAGTCCAAATATTACAGGAGGCCCCATGACGTGGTGGCTACGTCTTGCCCATAAAGTGTTTATTTTCCAGGGGAGATCACGTCAGGAGCCTAGGACACCATCTGTTGCGCAGGGAAATGGGAAGTGAAGGTTTGTTGCACAATTTAATGAAACATGATAAATATTTATAGCCCGAATTGAACGCTAGCTTCCAGGACCCAACAAGTCTATATTTGTCCAACAGTGGCGGTGGTTCAAGGAGATTAAAATAGCCACTGCCAAGTGTAGATACTACTCAGACAGTGTGTGAGTGTGTGAGTGTATGAGTACACACACACCATTAAAAAAAATTAAAAAAAATAATTGTGCGAGACAAAAATAAATGTAGAGATACTACACCCAACACCAGGATCGATGAAGACTCGGCACTGCATGATAGCGATCAATAAAGAATTGTATTGGGACAACATAAATAAACAACGTTTTGGTCCGCTGTGGAACCTTCCTCATGGTAATTTACAGTCATAAAGGACTGGAGAATATAAAAAGCGAGGGGAACCGGAAATGAAAAAGCCGAGAACACGCAAAAAATATGGGGGCCACGGCGCCTGAACCTGGTTGCCTAGCAACCCTGTGTCAACTAAACAAATAATGTGAGGTATGCGATCTCCCAACCCGGGTCCCTAGCAAGAAAGAAATATAAAATAGACTATGAGAAAGAGAAAAATGGAGGGTCCAAAAAATGATTACAGGGATCTAGGCCAAAAGCTAAAGGCAAGGACCTCCAAGGTAGTAATTTCTGAAATACTACCAGTGCCATGCGCTACTGCAGGGAGACAGTCAGAGATCAGGGAGGTTAATGCATGGCTAAGAAAGTGGTGCAGGAAGGAGGGGTTTGGGTTTTTAGAGCACTGGGACTCATTTTCTGAGAGGTGCCATCTATATTCTAGGGACGGATTGCACCTCAATGAAGAGGGATCTTCTGTGCTAGGGGGGAGAATGCTTAAAAGGTTGGAGTAGATTTTAAACTAGGATGGAGGGGGGAGGGGAATGAAACAGATAATGAACTAAATGGAATAGATGAGGATTCAAGGTGGTATGCAGGTAGTATGGGGGCAAGTGCAAGTTTGACAAGCAGTGAGACACCCATAGTAAATAGAGATAATACTAGAAAACTTCTAAAGACTAAACCAAGTGGGCGCAGAAAGGAAGGAGCAGATAAGGTAATAGTACAGGCTGAAAAAAAACTTAAATGCATGCTTGCTAATGCAAGAAGCCTCACAGATAAAATGAGGGAGCTTGAATTAATAGCTGCAAGGGAGCAGTATGATATCATAGGCATTACTGAAACCTGGTGGGATGAAACTCATGACTGGACAGTTAATTTAGAGGGTTATTCCATTTTTCGGAAGGATCGAACAAATAGAAGGGGAGGTGGAGTATGTTTATATGTTAAACCGGATCTAAAACCTATTATAAGGGATGATGTCTATGAAGGGAATGATGAAAATGTAGAGACCTTGTGGATAGAAATTAGCAGTGGAGGTAAAAGTATAAAGAAAATGTTTGTGGGAATATACTATAAACCACCAAATATCTGTGAGATTGAGGAAGCTAAAATACTTTTGCAAATAGAGAAGGCATCAAAACTGGGTCATGTTTGCATAATGGGGGATTTTAATTATCCAGACATAGACTGGGGCAATGAGATTAGCGTTACAACAAAGGGAAACAGGTTTTTGGGGGTGCTTAAAGATAATTATATGACCCAAATTATTGAGGAACCAACCAGGAGAGGGGCAATACTGGATTTGGTCATATCAAACAATGTAGAAGTAATAACAAATATTCAAGTCCTGGAACATTTGGGTAACAGTGATCATAACATGGTCTCATTTGAAATAAATTATCAAAAAACAGATTACTTGGGTTCAACAAAGACCTTAAACTTTAGAAAGGCAGATTTTAATAAACTGAGGTCTAATCTAGTAGTAATACAATGGGATGATGTTTTTGCATGGAAAAATGTAGAACATAAATGGGCAGTCTTTAAAACATTGTTAGAAGAGCACACTTATCAGTGTATACTCTTGGGTAATAAGTATAAAAGAAATAAGTCAAAACCAATGTGGCTAAATAAACAGGTAGGGGAGGAAATGGACAGGAAGAGGAAGGCGTTTAGATTCTTTAAGTCAGAAGGGACAGAGGCATTGTATCAGAATTATAAGGAATGTAACAAAAATTGCAAAAGGGCAATCAAATTAGCAAAAATGGATAATGAAAAAAGGATTGCAATAGAAAGTAAGGTCAACCCTAAAAAGTTCTTTTAGTACCTTAATAACAAAAAAATGAGAAACGAAAATATAGGACCCTTTTAGTGTGAGATGGGTAGGCAGATTATTATTGGAGATAAGGAAAAAGCTGTGGTATTAAACAAATTCTTTGCCTCTGTGTTTACCAGGGAAGAATCAAGTTCAATAGTAGCGCCACAGGAGGAAGCCACAACCTCCATATTAATGAACAATTGGTTAACTGAGGAAGAAGTTCATAAGCGACTTGAAAAAATTAAAGTAAATAAGGCACCTGGCCCCGATGGCATACATCCAAGAGTTCTCAAGGAGTTAAGCTCAGAAATAGCAAAACCATTATATTTAATATTCAAGGACTCCATTTAGATCAGGGTAATGCAGTTGATGTGGTCTACTTAGATTTTGCAAAGGCTTTTGATACGGTTTCACACAAGAGGTTGGTGTACAAAATAAAGAAAATTGGACTCAGTAATAATATATGCACCTGGATTGAAAACTGGTTAAAGGACAGACAACAGAGGGTTGTCATAAATGGAACTTTTTCAGGTTGGCTAAAGTCGTGAGTGGAGTACCTCAGGGATCGGTACTGGGACCCCTGCTTTTTAACTTGTTTATTAATGACCTTGAGGTTGGGATCGAGAACAAAGTCTCCATGTTTGCTGATGATACTAAATTATGTAAGGTAATAGAATCAGAGCAGGATGTAATTTCTCTTCAGAAGAACTTGGAGAGACTGGAAACGTGGGCAGGTAAATGGCAAATGAGGTTTAATACAGATAAATGTCTTATCTTGCATCAAACGGGCAATGGATGGAAGGGAAGTAAACATAATTATGCCCCTTTTCAAAGCATTAGTAAGACCACACCTTGAATATGGGGTACAATTTTGCCACCAATCCTAACAAAAGACATTATGGAACTAGAGAGAGTGCAGAGAAGAGCCACCAAATTAATAAAGGGGATGGACATTCTAACTTATGAGGAGAGGCTAGCTAAATTAGATTTATTTACATTAGAAAAGAGGCGTCTAAGAGGGGATATGATAACTATATACAAATATATTCAGGGACAATACAAGGAGCTTTCAAAAGAACTATTCATTCCACGGGCAGTACAAAGGACTCGGGGCCATCCCTTAAGGTTGGAGGAAAGGAAATTTCACCAGCAACAAAGGAAAGGTTTCTTTACAGTAAGGTCAGTTAAAATGTGGAATTCATTACCCATGGAGACTGTGATGGCAGATACAATAGATTTGTTCAAAAAAAGGTTGGACATCTTTTTAGATGGGAAAGGTATACAGGGATATACCAAGTAAGTATACATGGGAAGGATGTTGATCCAGGGATTAATCCGATTGCCAATTCTTGGAGTCAGGAAGGAATACATTTTACCCCTTAATGGTTTTTTTTGTTTGCCTTCCTCTGGATCAATAAGTAAGTATAGATATAGGATATAGTATCTGTTGTCTAAATTTAGCATAGGTGGAACTTGATGGACGGAAGTCTTTTTTCAACCTCATCTACTATGGACAGGACCCCATACTGGAGGTGGGGAAGTAGTAAACCACGCACCCACAGCAGTGGATGAGTGCCTGGCAGGCGGATTGTCAAACGTAGCTGGGTCTGGGTTGGGGAAGAGTCGGTTAGTCCAGATACTTGCCAAGGTCTTGGGATGGAGAGGTCAGAATAGTCAAAGTACGTTAGCCGTGGTCTGGGGTTGGAGAGGTCTGCAGAGTCCAGGGTAACCCGGGGTCAATATCCAGAGAGGTTCCAAGGTCAAGCCGGGTCAGTACACGAAGGGTTAAACTGCAAGATAAACACAGAACAAGGAGCAAGGCACAACAGACGTAGGAGCTCACGGCTACAAAAAGTTATGCTCAGCAATGACTTGGAGTGAGAGCAGGGTATAAGTAAGAGACAGGAACCAATTGCAAGGAAGGCGGAGCGGAGGCGCGACCTCCGGAGGCTTAGGATAGGCTGCAGGAAACAAGTGGGCTAAAGGAATACTTGCCACGCAGCTGGGGAGCGGTGCACGTGGTCGCGCCGTGTGAGAGGGAAGCGCGGTGCGTCCGAGGGGGCGGAGCCAAGCGCCGTGGCATACTAGAAGAGCTGCGTGTGCGCTCTGTAAGCAGAGCAGGGGTGCGCGCACGCGCTGGTGCCAGAGCGGAGGTCTGAGATAAGACAGGTAAGGAGGGAACACGTCGCAAAGCACGTGTTCCCTGATTCCTTACAACTATAAAGATATTGTATACCCTAGGAAGGCAGTGTATACATAAGCAATAAAGACACAAACATACTGTAGGGCAGGCCTGCACAACATACGGCCCGCGGCCGGGGCACCCCGTGCGGCCCCCCTTCCCTGGTAAGGAAAGAAGGCGCGCGCGGCCGCATGCTGTACGCAGTGGTGCGCAAACTGGGGGGGCGCAGGCTGCGTACGGGGAAGCCTGGGGGCGGGCAGAGCTGTGCGGGCGCGGGCAGAGCTGTGCACGGGCAGCCAGAAGCTCACAAGCTCCGTGCTGCTGCTCCCTGTGTGATCTCTGCCTGCAGCGGGGACGGGGCCTTCCCTGCACACACACAGCCCCTCCTTCTCCTGTCCCAGTACTCAGCCGCACATGGAGGACTGCAGCAGGCTTATAGTGAAAGTAAGTGAGCAGGCTTAAGAGAGTGAGAGAGTGGGGGAGGGGAAGAGTGTGTCATATTGAGGGGAGGGGGAGAAAGTGTCATATTGAGGGAAGGGGGAGAAAGTGTCATATTGAGGGGAGGGGGAGAGAGAGTGTCATATTGAGGGGAGGGGGAGAGAGAGTGTCATATTGAGGGGAGGGGGAGAGAGTGTCATATTGAGGGGAGGGGGAGAGAGTGTCATATTGAGGGGAGGGGGAGAGAGTGTCATTTAGGGGAGAGAGTGTCATTTAGGGGAGAGGGTCATATTGAGGGAAGAGAGACATGGGGGGGCTGCTGACATGGGATGCTGACTTGGGGGGGGTGAGCTGACTTGGGGGGTGCACTGACATGGGGGGGTGCTCACATGGGGGGGTGCTGACATGGGGGGGTGCTGACATGGGGGGGTGCTGACATGGGGGGGTGCTGACATGGGGGGGGATGCTGCTGACATGGAATGGGCTGGGGGGATGTGGAGGGGGTATTGTGTGTTTGATGTGGAGGGGGGTATTGTGTGGGTGAGGGGAAGAGATGGGGGTATGAGAGATAGATGGGGAGTATCGTAAAGTTTGATAGTGAGGGGTTCTGGGGGAGATATGAGGATGATGATGATGAGAGGTGCTGGAGTAGAGATGATGATGATGACGATGACGATGACGATGACTTTAGCCGTGCGGCCCAAATTTTTTTTCCTTGGAGCAGTTCGGCCCTTCTCACTTTATGAGTTGGGCAGGCCTGCTGTAGGGTAATAAAGTTTCTTACAACAAAGTCAGGGTTGGGAGATCGCATAGCTCATTGGTTTGTTGACATGGGGTTGCTATGCAACAAGTTCCAGGCACTGTGACCCCTGTGTTTTTCGCGGGTTTTTCTCTGCTGTTTCACTTTCGGGTTCCCTATACTGTATTTATAGTCCCCAGTCCTCCATTACTATACACGACCCTGAGGTAGGTTCCACAGAGGAGTGAAACGTTGCACATGCTGTGCCGTGTCATGTCTTCTTCATCGATCCTGGTGTTGGGTGAAGCACACACACACAGTAACAAATGTCTTGTCCTATGGCATGGCTGGCAAGCTGATCACTAGTGGAAATTTCATTGGACACAGATATGCATTCTAAACATGGCAGAAACCAACTATGTGGCCTGCAGCCAGATTGTACTCATTACAAAACAAATACTACTGAAGGGCAATCAATCAAAAACATTAAAAATGGGGCTTCAAAGCTTTAAAACAAATCACGTTTTCAATGTAGTAGGCAGAGATTTGTAAAGGTTTTTTCACTTCTAGAAAGGGTACGGTTTGCAATTTTATTATGTAAATGTTAAGCTATTGAACAACAATTTATCTATTTTAATCTTCACTGTAGGCCTACATAAACTTTAATTAAAAGGAATTTATATTGTTGTGTATCTAAGGAAATAAATGAGCCCCGTGACAACGTAAAACAACTGTAATTCAATTCATCTTTAAGTATAAGGAGGCCTATTCTACTGTATGCATTTGCAATTGTTAAAGCTAAATAAAAATACACCAATGTTTAAAAGTTTCATAGAAATCTTCAATACGGTATTAACTAGTAAAAGAAAAAAAACTGTGTTGCAATTGTCACTGGCCTATGAACTGCAGTCTTGGTGCAAGATAAAACCCATCATTATCACAATAACACCAATAATAAGAAGGATCATCAAACAGCAACTTCCATTTAACAGAAGCTTCGGTTTCACATGATAAAACACTGTCTTAGTGTGCATGGCTATACAGTACCCTGTACAGACTACAGTATACAGTCAGATTTTCACAGACAAAAACAAACATGTTGGTGAGCTTTCAAACTGACCATACATTGAAAAACCTGTTTTTTAGTATTTCTATACAGTTTGACTCCTTTCTGTAATAACTCCTACAGTGTCGGAGGGGCTACCAAAGAATTTTGCAGGACACCACTTGTGCTACAGTATTAGTAAGATATATTGGGCCATATTTACTGTTTACGGGCCTAAGTTACCTTGCTGTGCCTCTTTTGAAGAACGGGATATACATACAGCTCAACCCCATTATAACGCGATCCGTTACAACGCGAATCCACTTATAACGCGCTGCAAGTGTGGCTCCCAATTTTCGTATTTATGAATACTTTACAACACGATTATTGGAATCTTAAATACTTTATTGTACAATGCATACAATTGTACATTATTTCAAACGTGATCCGCTTATAATGCGATGTGTTTCTTTGGACCCAAAGTACAGCGTTATAAGGGGGTTGAGCTGTACCTATAACTTTTTTTTTTTAATCACAATGCAGCATTAGTAACTCTATGGGACCATTCTTAATGCATTTTGCTTATGTTTGTTACTGTAGTTAGAGTCTCAAAAAGCTTTAACAAGCTACAGGAGGAAAGTATATTTCAGAGAAAGAGGTGCTAGAATGAGAGGTTATGCTCTGAATCTAGAGGGTGGCAGGCTCAGGATAAACTGTGAGGAAGTACTTCTTTAAAGAAAGGGCGATGGATTTGTGGAACAGCCTCCAAACAGAGGTAGTACAGGGTTAGAGAGTAAGGGACAAAGACTATTCTAAATATGAAAAATCCAGAGACCAAATGGGTCTGATGTTTTACATTACACAAGAGTGTGGTCGGTCTTCCTGGATCACGGCCATGTGATTGCTTGGGGCAACGATCATGTAGTCGTAATCATCCTCAAGTGATGAGGAAACCATAGTATAATTAATAATGGTTCCACCCCTCAGCCAGGAACCTAAACAGTACAATAAGAACCATCTCAAATGTAGTTAACAACTTCTATAGCTGCTTCACTAATGAAAGAATAGGAACAGAATTCAGGATGGGGAAATCCACAAATTCCTTTGGACGGTGGTCATTTCAGGGTCTCATCGATCACAACTGCACTGGGCCCTGGATGCTGGAAACTGAGGTGGAGAGGGCTTCTACAAGGCACCCAGACCGATCAAACCTGGAAAATGGAGTATGTGCATCTTTGGGGCACTGTAACCATTAAATGAAGCCCTAAACTTAGATAAACTTCAACGGGGATCAATTTTTGTAAACTTTAAGGAAGCCCTGAATTGGAATAATTCTTAAAAATTCCTGCAGTGTTTGGGCATCTCAAACTGTCAGGCAATGCCCGCAGGTGCAACCAAATCCCCTTTCCCAATTAGAGAGACTAAGCCCCAAAGGAATGGGAGACATCTGTAATCCCACATCAGCAAGTCACCAGCTATTATTTGCCGTTTGTGCTCCTACTGTATGTCTGGAGCTAAACATATGGTGCAGGGTAAAAAATAAAAACAAAGTGTCTCTGTAGCCCCACCATGGGGGGGAGAGCTTGCAGTTAAAATGATCAATTGCTAAAACTTCCCCCATATTTAAATAAAACATGTTTACCTTGAAAGGAAGTACCCCATACTTCCACTGTAAATATGACAGAAACAATGCAAACACCATTATGATGTATGTGGTACTGCACCAAAGCAATCCCTCTCAAAGGCCTGCAGAGCCCAGGGCTACCGGCGCTCTCCAGACTGAACACCAGGGGGCTCCATAGGATGTGGAAGGGGCAGCACCTCACCCAACCCAATCAGCTTTCCTTGCGCCCACTCCAAGGAACTACCTGCCAGTCAATTCCGAGAGCCATCACACCTCAACCTGGTAACTCTCCAAATTCTTTTCTCGTCCATAGTGCCCAGAAACAGGTCACCTCAGAGATGTTTAGTTAACCCATTTTGGCTGAACGAGGGAGGGTGCAACTCCAGTCCCAAGTCGCCCTTCTGTTAATCATCCCTAGGGCTTTCAGGGCAGCCATTTATTAAGCACTCCCACAAAATGTTTTTATCACATCTATATATCTATCTACAGAACAGAAAAAAACTGAAGGATTACAAAACTGAATACCATGAGTTACTAAAGCAATACGAATTAGTAAATAGAACACTAGCTACATTGGTTTGAATTATTAAACTGGATATATGGATTGTTATATACAGCCAACTATGAACCACACTTCAAAGACCTTATTAAAAAAAACCAATATGCAACACAACAAATTTATGCAACAACAGGATACAAAAGTTAGGGTTTGTGCTGTAAAATGTATTTGTATTGGGGTTTTTTTTAAAGCAAACTCAGTATCTGGTTATCGTAAAAATAAAAAAAAACAAAAACCAAGTACACACAAACAAAATGCGTCCAAACTTTAGGTTAGCCGAATCAGTACCAAAACATTTATTGTGACCCAAATCTAGCTTGAAACACTTGTTTTCATTAAAACACAAATGGAAAGAAGACTGAAAGTGATGTACAGGAAGCAGATACCGATAGGAGGAACTTTTGAGAGGGAACTAAAAGCCACTGCAGAAAGAGGAACATAAAATGCAGTAAACAGATAAAGTAGAAAGAAAAAAAAAAACTATTGAAACCAACTTACTGTATGGGTTAGATAGAGATTCTGAATTTGTTATTACCATGGTTTTAAACAAGAAGTTCAATATGGGTATATAGTAGGGGGGAGGTGGTTATAGGCAACGTTGGAAACAGAAATCATGCCAACCAGCAAATGTTTGCAGATGGGGCGGGAGAGCGAGAGTCTGATAGTTGTACAGTTGCAGCCCCATTTCTTCGCAAAAGAAATGGAAAAACACTTCTATGCCGTTGATGGTACTGTAGGGTTGTGGGTGTGATCCCCTCAGGGGTTACTCACGGATCCCGAAACACGGCAAGCGCCAACTTGAATCTGGACCTGGGCTGCTCCGTATATGTAGCTGTAGCATCTCTGTGATACACAAGAACCACTCCTGTTTGTTATTACTTTATTGGGAGGTGAATGAACATGGCAATTTGGTAGCTTGCTCTGTGCTACACATTGAGCATAACACTCTAAGACCACAAATAACGTTGTGTCCATCTACAGACTGATTGCTACTTATCAACCTCCTTTGTACTAACAATATACTCAGCTAAATTAATTTTGGTGGTGTTCATTAATACACCATGCTGAGTGAATGCACGCATAACAGTGGTCAAGTAGTATCCAGCATACTGTATGGTGTTCAATTATACACCCATGCGACCAAAGATTAAGCTGCATACTGTATACAGCAACCCATCAGAACAGCTTTTTGTAACACTGTGATTTAGCAGTGTGAAGGTGATCGGATCTCACCAGCCATTAGCCCTTCTAATGATACACGGCACCAATTAGTAGTGCTTAGATTAAGAGTATATTATTTAATAATTGTTTTATTAATTTTTTTTTGTCATTAGTTTTGTGACTATTTGTTATATGTGCTGTTCGTCCTACTTTATATTAACTTTATTAATAATTAAAGGTTACGTTTTAATACATACTATACAGTACATTTACTTAAGCGAGTGCTATTACGGAAGGGGTCTTTTTGTACTTGCTTAGGCAAGTATGTGTTTGTTCAGCGCTAAAACATGTACCTTTGCTACACAGCATTTGCAACTAGCATGTATGGATTATATAGTTCCCACTACAGCACTTTGATCTCAGCGATAAGTGACAGTAAAACAATTAGTTTTTGTTTTGCAGGGTTATTACATTTTAGGATATCTTATTTTAACTGGAAGAATAAAATAAGCTGCAACCTTGTAGTTGACAAGGATTTTCCGTCATACAAATCTATGCAATTACTTGGTGTTGTTCAGGTGTAGAGGCTTTATTCACAGCCATGATTGCCCTTTTTATACGCTGAATGACGACTAAATCGAAGAGATTGTAAGTGAGAGGCCTGATTGAGAAATTCGTAGATAGAACAGGTTTACAAAAATACACATTCCATTCCTTACTAAATATGGGCCTGTTACATTATTTTCTTTATACAATGGGATCAAAATGATAAAGTGTTTCTTTAAGCCTCAATTTACTTTTGATCAGAAATTGTCCTCTTATTTTAAAAGAATGGCATTTGCATCAGAGTACTACTATGTCTACTATAAATAATGTATTCAACTCTTACTTTCATCCCTAACCATATGGTTAGGTTCTTAACTCAAGACATGTTTTTGGCCTTGTTCAATCGTCAACTACTATATAATTATACAACGCTTTTATTTTACACCGATTAGATAGCAGCTGAAATTATTACATCAAAATGACTCATCACCTCTATGTTTTCCTCCTCGTTCGCTCCCACTCTAAGTATAGTTAATAACACAGGCTGTTTTAATCAAGTGCTGATCTTTAGGCTTAGTTTAAGGTACAATAGACATTATTTACAGTATCATGGTAGAGCTTTTGTGAAGTAGATCAAATATGGTCTTATCTTTTGGCTTTTGTTTGGATCATTCTTCCACAAACTAAGTTCATTAAAATGTATTTATTGTACATCTCTGACCTATTAATGAAATCTCGCTACAAAACGTAAGCAAATTAATTACACAGAAAAGTAATAACTTCAAGGGACTGTCCTCAAAATAATAAAAATAAAAACACAAGTATAAATATTTTCATCTTTAAAATTGACAGTCCTGCCCAGGGACATAGGCAAAATGTAACACTTTTTTTCCCCTCTATTGTTTTTGAAGCTTCACATTTCAACGACAAAAAATGCTTTCGAAGAGTTACAGTATGACAATCCTTATCGCATCTTTTGATGATGTCATGTATTGCCAATCCTCTATGCCAGGGGTGTGCCAGCTTTGTCTGCGCACCCCCTGCCTGCTCCCCCCCCACATACCTTTTCTCCGGTGTTTTCTGATGTCACAATGATATGTGATGCCCTGGCAAAGCAATGTCATGTAACTCGGCAGCATCATTTGACGACGCATCGCCAGAAGCCGCCGATCAGGTAATCATGTGATCGTGGTGACCCTTAACCCAGAAACGGAAGAGGAGCGCTGGATGCAATCTCCCCATGAAAACGAGCACTTGAAGGGTATGAGTGCCAGACCCCATGACATAGTGTGTACGTCTTGGGGCATCCAAAAGGTAAAAAGGGTAAACAAAAAGTTGGAAGTCCCATATTTATTTATATTCAAACAGGAGTTTTTAAACGGAATAAATTAAGGCCTATAAAATCGACTGAACTGCATCAGGTCATGTGATGTTAACAGAACAGAACGCCTAGTTAATAGTAACGTACTTCTGAAGGACCACAACATAAAATTAAGCGGAAAGCCATGCTTTCATCTGTAAAGAGCCTAGCATTAACTAAACTCTATGTTAGTGATGAGATGCAAATGAGACATTATCACATGATCCCTTATTCACTTAAGTGTAGATGGGTATTCCCTAGCTACTATTCTACCCAATGGGCTGGCAGTTAACCCTGGTATTACAGGTTTGCCAGTAGTTGGTATGGGGTTTTCCCATTCACCTTTGGTACTGCACTTGAGTGACAGCAGGGGGTGGTCCATCCTGTTGTAGCTGGGACAACGGGGTGCCCGCCTTCTGGCTGTACTTAAGGGCAGGACCGCCCTAAATTTGGAGGTTGTTCTTCCCCCGGAGGAAGGAAGGCCACACGACTGGGAGCCTGAGATTGGGGCCTTCCCATGTGCTCTTCCCTGCGGGGAGGAGGGAGTGTGATCATACATCTGCCTCCGCTAGGGATGTGGGGAAGAGTTAGGACAGCTGCGGGTGTCCTTAGCCTGTAGTGGCGGTCCAGGGATCATCTCCATTGATAGCTGCGAGTAAAGAGACTGTAACCGGCAGAAGACTGCTGAGTAGCTGTATATTACTGCAAAGACTGTAGTAATAAACCGTTCCTGTTGGCAATATACCTCCGTCCTGGTGTGTGATCTAACTGGGGGGAAGTACAAGTTCTACCGTGGGAGATCGCCTCCATATTCCTGGAGCCTACGTCAGATGGAGGCGCTGCACTGCTAAGTATTATCTGGGATATGGACCCCAGAAGCCTGTTCCTGTGTCCCAAAGACATCGCGGACGACTCAGCCCTCTCGTTGCCAGCAGGTATGCACCACACACACCTTGTAATGGCCCCTATCTGTGATTTGGGGGTGGGGGGAGGGGGTTAACACCGTTACATAAGGTTAACAGGGTGAAGTGACATTACGCTACTTACAGTAAATCAAGTCAAAAGTTAAAGTGGGAGCGTTACTTCCATTCAGACCGTGAAACAGGGGGTTTAAAGTGTCTGCATGGGTGCAAAGTCAGAGTCACCGTACTGTAGCTATAACTTAACGCTGTTGCTGTATTTCCGATGTTTTTCCTTGCTCACTCCAGCAAAAGCTCTATAACAGGGTCTGCATAGCCACACACAATGCAAGTTAACGCATCGATAATGTAACATTAGACTATGCTAATGAGCTATTACTGCTGTTATGTTTGCATACATTTAGTCGATTATGACGTTAATTCAAGGAACGTAATGTCCGTTCCTGATTTAGGAAATGTCACATTATGTGCCCTGATCAAACTGAGTGAAGTGTATTCTTCCTATATCTCCACTGAAATTAGTGGTAGCGCATAATATAGCCAAGGCTGCGTCCATACAGGGGCAAACCGCACGGACGCGTCCGCACGCTGAGCGATCAGGCTGCCTAAAGGCAGTGATTGCGTCTATACAGCGTGCGGGCGCGTGCAAGCGGGAGGGGGCGCGCAATGCATGTGAAATCAGTCAAAACAAATTTCTCGCACGATAAGGCGGTCACGTGAGCGGTTTGCCCAATGAGGGCGAACCAGCTCCGTGACGTCACTAACCCGCCCATAGACACCCCCCCGGACGGCACGTGTACTAAGGCCAGGGAAAGCAAACGCTTTCCCACAGCCTCCGCGCCTCCGCACGGCTGCAGTGTCTATGGACGCAGCCTAAGAACTTTAACAGAATAGCATTTTAGCAAAACTTTACATCTGAAATGTGGGCAAAAGTACAAGTTTTCTAAATAAACATAAAAAGAGAACCATCTCTCAAACAAAGATTTCAAAGATTTAATTTAAGCCAGTGTTTTTTTAACCTTCTTCTGGTTAATGAACCCTATAATTATATTGTGACACTGAGGAACCCTAACCCTCTCTAATAGCGCGTTTGAAATCAGATGCATTGTAAATTCTTCTGTATTTGGTACAATTTTCAAAATTACCTTAAAAGTGTAGGGAGCCTGTTGAAAAACAAAGATCTAAGCCATACAAAAATGAAAAAAAGAAAAATCATTGTGATTTAAGACAGGGCAGGCAAAACGCATAGATAAGCTCATTTGCACAGAAAAAAGGGAAAACCAGATGATGTAACTCACATCCAAGTTATAACAATTCACTGCCCGAAGTCAGGCATTTCATAACGTGACACTTCTTCCTTACGTCATTTGCACATGGTGAGAGCAGCTCTCAAATGAGTTTACATCTGATGAGACCTCTGATAAGAAGCACTAGTTATTCATAACATTTCGCCAGACCTACTCAGCTACTTGTCCAAAAATAAAAATACACACTCAAAAAAATCTGGGGCAATCTCCCAGTAATGCTGCAACATTTCTGCAGACAAACTAATGGCCCATCGGATTAACACAGCGGGGGTCCCTGGCAATCCTATTCAAATTGACCAGGGATCCCTGCTGTGTTAATCCGACGGGCCATTAGTCTTTCTGCAGAAATGTCACAGCATTACTGGGGGATTGCCCCAGAATTTTCAAAGCAGTGTTCGGATACTCGTAGCTGCATCTGTATACAAAGAAATGTATCTTTAACTTGACAACTTTCCCTCCAAGCTCAGTGCATGCTTGATTTACGCACAACCATTTGTACAATTTCTTTTGACATTTTTCTCGCCAGTTTAAAAGCAGCAACCCCGCCCCCATAAACGTCCCCCAAAATTAAGTCAGTATTTTGAGTTCATATTGCGATGATTATTTCCTGCTTTTCATTTTTTGCCAAAATGGAGTGTAAATGGTAGCAGCCATTTACATTTCTCTTGAGCGCAAATATTCAGCACATGATACCCCCAGAATGCAACGACAAAAATGTAAAAAAAAGGTTGGCATTGCTAAATACGGCAGTAAAAATTACATCACAACAGAAAAAGGAAGGGGACATTTTTTATGGTCAGTAGATTGCTGCTCAAAGCCAGAGATTTCAAAACGAATGTGCAGTACAACAGTCTCCCTTTGCCAAAAGTTGGTCATGACTGCTATAATAGGGTTACCATATGTCTATTTTCCCGGGCATGCCCGGCTTTACGATTGAATCGCTGTTTGGGAGGAATTTTTAAATAAACTAAAAAAATGTTCAAGAACATCACTCGCGTGGTCGGTACATGTGCAAGCTATGAGCACCGATGGCACGTGCATGAGCACCGACCACACATTTTGGGTGGGTAGGTAGAGGCATACCCCGGTTTAAGGACACTCACTTTAAGTACACTCACGAGTAAGGACATATCGCCCAATAGGCAAACGGCAGCTCACGCATGCGTCTGTCAGCACGTCCTGAACAGAAATATCGGCTCCCTACCTGTACCGAAGCTTTGCGCAAGCGGGGACACTATAGAGCCTGTTACACATGCATTATTTACTTTGGTTATGCACGTATATGACGATTGCAGTATAGTACATGCATCAATAAGTGGGAAAAAAAGTAGTGCTTTATTTTAAATACATTTTCGCTTTACATACAGTACATGCTCTGGACTCATTACGTATGTTAATGCGGGGTATGCCTGTACTGTATTTTGGGTGGGTGGGGGGGAGGAAGCGTGTGTGGGGGGGGAATAAGTGTGACGGGGGTAATTAAGTGAGAGCGAAGGGGGGGGAGATTGTGAGAGTGAGGGGGTGGGATAGGGTGATGGGGGAGTTAGAGGCGAGATAGTGAGTGAAGGATAGGGGGGAGAGAAATACATGGGGAGAGGGGGGCTGGCAAGGTGTGAGAGAGGGATAGAGGAAAGGGCTCGCAAGGTGTGAAAAGGTGGGGGGGGGGCTTGCAAATCTGACATGTGGGGACATGTTAGCAAAGCATTATCAAGCTGTCGGCTGGGAGGTTGATATATTGTCCAATGGAACAGGACATTTCTGGGTCAGAAACCTCAAAAAAGTTACTGTAGAGCCAGACAAATGGTCTACAATATATTTAGCATTATAAATCTGAGTGAGCAAAGAACAGAACATTTTAACCATTTCCGGGAAGGGTGGGGAGGGGGTGTTGCACACGAGGCATATTAAAGCTGGAGTCCACACATGTAGAGTAATAATAGATCAGTGTGTAGTTGAACAAAATACAGGGTATATATTTTTCATATAATGTGTATTTACAGTAGACATGTTATATATACTGTAGAACACATGTACATTATCTCATATACGGTGTGTTATATATAAATATATTGTACAAAAAATATATAAATTATATAATATCTCTTTTTTTTTTTTTTAAATCACACACACATGCAAGTTTGATCTTGCTATGACTTTCTTCTGTTAGAATAGCCATCTAGGATTTGTGTTAGATAACTACTGCCTACAGAAACATGTGACACACATACTTCACAGTCTTTCACAGTTACTCTGACTCACATGACAAAGATCACATTGCTGTAAACGTGTGTGTAGTAAGATTTAGGAACCAGTATTTCCACTTATTTTCGCCTGATTTAAATTATTAGGTGCTAGAAAGGGGACGAGTAAAAGCAACCACACAAAGACTTTGAGTATACAGTACTTTGCAGTGCCATTTAAGGCTATTTAAGAATCCTCTGCAGTTTAGTTCTAATGTCACACAGCAAGATCGCTGAGTAAATAGCAACGAATGATTATGGCAATCTGATTTCTGCGTTCCCAGCACTCAAATTACCAGACCACAGGGTCTGTTTGACAATAATAATTAATTTGTATATACCTCTAATAGAGTATACAGTGATATATATATATATATATATATATATATCTTTATTTATACAACACCAACAGTGTTCGCAGCTCTTTGCAAAGACAATACAGGGAATTCTAAGACAATACGCCCAGCAAAGTCAGACAAAATAGGAAAGGAAATCCCTGCCCCAGAGAGTTTACAATCTAAGTGGTGTGTTAAGAGATTTACAGAGACAGCAGGTGAGGAGTAAGTGCAGGAGCTGGCAGTGCTTGGCCACAATGGTTGGTAGGAGTCACTGAGTGAGGGACAGTAGCAATGAGTTTGATGCTTCTTTTGAGAGGTGATTTTTAAAGGTTGGTTGATATTGAATTAGATTTAACACCATTAGCGGGGAAAAAGGTGGCAGGGAGGCATGGGCGAAAGCAGGTGTGTATATGGCTGGGTCCAGGATTAGGAGAGAGATCCCCAGCAGCAAGGAGAAGAGAGAGCGAGTGGAGGTGAATAGAGGATTTGTGGGGGTGCTTTTTATTGAGTGGTGTAGAAGTTGTTGGAAAAGGTGTGTGTAAATAGTGGTGCAGTGTATGGGCACAAGCACAGGTGGATGGAAGGAGAGGAAGAAAATTTGGATAGGAGGGAGTTGGGGAAGGTGGAGAGAACAGAAATGTTTACAAAGGAGTGAGGAAACAACAAACAGAAAAAGCAATACAGAGAGAGGTCAAAGGTATTGGAGGACAAGAAGAGTAGGAATTGAAAGAGCAGGTGTATAAATCAGGCCTGGGTGGGCACTGTAGCGCTGAAGATTAAACAGCAGCTTAGAAAGGGAGTCTGTAGATGTGTAAAAATTGGCAGAGCATTTAGAAAGTCAAGTTCTCACAGTTGCAGGGTTGATGATGAAGGGCCGAGTCCAATTCTTGTATTCTTCACCTCCAATTTTAACTCCACAGACACTTAAGATGTTACACAGCAATATGGCACAGCCAAGATAGACTGACTTAAATACTCTAAACATATTCACATGACTAATAATTAAGGGAGGGGTTGCGCCCCATAAGGGTTATTTGTACATGGAATATACAGATACAATGGATATTTGCTAAGCTGCTTAGATGTATAGTATTTTAGGGCAGGGGAGCGCAAACTGGGGGGCGTGAGATTTTGCTGGGGGGGGGGGGGGCATGGGCCGTTGCAGAGGCCCCGTGATCTTTACCGCGGCATTTAAATTAAATGCCGTGGGATAGCGTGAGGCCTCTGCAACACTTTACTTACCCAGATTCAGCCGCTCTGTGACACGTCACCATGGCAATGCGATGTCAAAGGATGCCGCGGGGTCATGTCACGAGACGTCACTCGCGTCAAATGACGCCGCGGGTCAAGCACGGTCAGCAGCAGCGTGGACGCAGCATAATACCCTTTGCCATAGTTTAGCGCTTGAGGAAAATCTTATTGATTGCGCTTAAAAAGACAAAAAAGTATGCACACAGCGCACCAGGGATTAGATAATTCAATATTTAATAAGATCACAATGGATCCTCTGGTTAAAATACCAGCTAAAAATATTAATACAAAAAAAAAAAAATCAACAAATATGATCACCAATGGTGAAACAAGTGAACAGTAAATACAACTAATCAAAATAGCATAGAACTACTGTGAATAAGTGAAAAACAATAATACCTTCAACGAGCATTACACTATAAATATAATGCAAATATACCCAAAATAAATATTAAAAAAAAAGGGGGAGATGATAAACAACACACAAATCAGTGAACCATATACAAAATAAATACACAGTGAACGTGCATAAACAGTGCAAAGGTCAATATAAATCGTGCTTGTATTGTGATCTATATCAAGTGAACACAATGACACAATACAACAACTGACACTCCAATGATTCTAAATAAAAAAACACAAAGTGTTCTAAAACAGGCCACTAATAGGGAAAGATACACTCATCATGGAATATCAGACAGGACATCGAGGGAGCCACTGATGAGAAAGGTCCGGACTGCAGCTACTCCTCGGCACACAAATCACTGCTGATACTTCCTGGGAGGGATCTTCCACCAATGGGCAAGCTCGCACAAACAGCTTCGGGAGGCGTTGCAGTGGCAACGTGACATTATAACGCCAGGATGTCTGAAGCAAGGTAATCGGGGGGGGGGGAGGGGGTGGGGGCGGGGACACGAGGAGAGGGGGACAGATGGCAGGGAAAAAAGAATTGCGCTCCCCTGTTTTAACCAGAGGATCCATTGTGATGTTATTAAATATTGAATTACCTAATCCCTGGTGCGCTGTGTGCATTCTTTTTGTGGGTTCTCTCTATTTAGGAGATTACGGGGAGACTCCTGTGCACCTAGCAGCAAAGGGATTGGTTTCCAGAGCGTATTCAAGAAAGGATGAGCGCAGATTCACAAATTGCATTCTGCACTTAAAAAGAGTACACATTTTATTGTTTGGAAACACTGTTGCGACTCTGTAAGGGTTAAAGATGCCGACTACAAAAAAAAACTATGCGTTTTTTTGTTTTTAAATGTTACTACAGATGTGTATGCAAAGACCCCAACTCACTCGCAGCAGATACATCCCTAAGGCCTCGGATATAGCATGGCGTCGCGAGCGCCTGTTGGCAGAGCGATCTGTGGGTTGACATCCACAGCGATGGGGAGGCATGGCCATGACATCACGAGGCTGGTTCACCCTCATTGGCTGAAGCGCTCACGTGACGTCGCACAACAAAATCAAAATCTTTTGTCGGCTCAAAACACAGCACGCGCCGTCAAACTTCATCACGTGCTCTATGGCCTGCATCAGGAGGTGCGGCCAGTTGTCCGTGGTCGCTCACACTATGGACGTGGCCTTGGATCTCTTTCAGCATACTTATTAGGCCCAGATCCACAAAAGGGTGCTAAGTTTTAGCATGCTTCAGCTCCAATTCATGTGAATGGGAATAAAGCAGTGCTAAAGCTTAGTACCCTTTGGTGGATCTGGGCATTAGTGATATCTTTTTTTGTATTAGTGATATCTTCTTTTGTGCACAGTAAAAACATACCAAGATTTGCTAGACATGACACAGGGCCTTCTTTGTCAAAAAAAAACCTCTCCCGTGTAGTAATAGCTAATTTTGGTATTTTTACCAAATTGATAGTATCAGATAGCATGAAGGCCTCTAGTTCCCAGTCTTTTCATTTTGTTAGTTTCAGCGCCAAATGTGAAATACTGTATATTTCTTCAGTTGACTTCCTATGATGTTACTTTTTTTTTATGAATAACTTCAAAGCAGTTTTACTTAAAATGGTTAGCAATATTTCACTGTTCCTGTTTACCACAGAGTGATTTACTATTTTGGGGAAAAAAATTAAAATAAGTTATTTCAAACATTTTTTTGGAAGTACAAAAGATTCCGGCTTGGTTACCACCACTCCAGGTTTTGGTGTAGATTCTCCGAGCGAAGGGCGGCAGACTAGTTGAACTGTGGACAAGAGCGAATTTAAAGCAGAGTGGCAGATGACGACGACTGGGGAGCAGCGCGCCCCAGCGGTCCGACCCGGAAGTCTTCACTGAACTTCTCAGACGGCATCTCCCCCCCCTGCATGCTCCTGTCAAAATGGCTCAGCAACATCAAATTACGTTGCTATGACAACGGGACGTCACAGCGCCATGCAGCATCACGTTGCCATGACATTGTGGCGTCTTATCGCGCTGTGAAGTCACGTTGTCATGGCAACACGACGCCATTTGATGTCGGGAACCCATTTTGATGGGAGATGCCGCCCCGGAGAAGGGAAAACAGTTAAAAAAAAAAAAATAAGTAAAAGTGTGTGTGTATAAAAAATATATATATATATATTTTTTTTTTTTTTTTAAAGTCTTCGGGTTATTAAAAGGTGGCAACCCTATTGGCCACTCATGCCAGGGTTTCTCAACCGCATTCTTGAAATACAGCATTCAGACCAGAGTTTAGGACCAATGAATGAATGGCCAAGGATACACACTTGCACTTTGAATGCGTGCAGTGTGTTTAGTTAGTAACCCATACAATATGGCCTTGCTCTGGTGTCACAGAAGAGGATTGAGAAACACTGATTTATGATAAGCAGACACACAAACAGCACTATGTCAAGACCTGCAATCCAGGGGTTTAGACTTTAGAGGATGTGAAACAAATACAGTAGTACAATACTCTCAGTTGCACTTGTCCAGGTGCTGTAGGTGCCGATACTGTAGCAGAGAAATATGAAGGCTGCCTCTGCAGTAATATCTTTTTTATGGACTCAACCTTTCACCCTAGTGTTCAAATTGCTAACACTTATATGACCACAATCTTTACATATTTCTTCTGACACGCAACCTGTGTAGACAGGCACATGTGCCCTGTAAATTACCCATTTATGGGTTACAACTTGGCTCCACAATATCTATGGGCAGGCGGTGGGCTCTGCCAGTCTGTATGGTTTTGCTGCTCATTTCCTATACAACTCAATGAAGTTTCTGTAGGAAGATCCACCAGTGTGTTATGATAAAAAAAAAACAGGGCTAGCCAAGCTTGTCCCTGGTCATCCGGAATCAGATCATAAATGTCTAGTGTGTCTTAACCATTCTTTAGATAAGGATCGTACCGCAATAAATCATTGTAGCCTTTGAATCATTGGTAGCCATGGGAGGAAACCAGGCAGACTAGGAGGCATGGGAGATTTGGTTGCGGCCATTTCGCCTTGACCAAAATCGCCGCTTCTAAGGTAAGTTTTATTATTGTTTAGGGTAGGGTGTTAACGCAAGGGTTTTTAGTGATTAGGGTAGGGGGTTCATTTAAGGAGTTTTAGCGGGCATGGGATTAATTTAAATGGTTTTAGCAGTTTTGGTAGGGGGTTTTAGGGTAGGGGGTTTTAGGGTAGGGTTTAGGCATTTACGTTAGTGAAGTGCCAGCGGTCATTAGGTCGCGGTAAAACAGCCGTGACCAGATGTCAGTGACCGACACTAGGTGAGAAAAGGGGTTTGTATTTGTCGACAAATTACAGATGGAGAAGGGGTCATTGCACCTGCCGGCGCATTACGATGGGATATTCTGCGCCATCATGGCCATTGAATCTTGTGGAAACTCAGATATTCTGGGTTCTAATGCAGTATTCTGTGTTATGACCCTTGCTACATATGTATAGGGTGGTTATTCATTCGTGATAATTCCCCGATAGGCACTCACACAAGGAAACTCTTCCTGAAGTCAATATGACTTTCTGTGTGGCAGTGCCCTCATCAGCATTAGTAAATAACACCCTATGTTTCTAGCCATAACCAATAAAATGTAAGGTGATGAAAATGGATAACACACAGTACGTTTAAAAGCACTGAATGATGTTGTACAGCGCATTGTAACATTTTTTAGCAACCATGAGTTGATTATATTTGACTACATATTGGCCCCAAATGAACCCCATGTTTATTGGGGAAAGTTATAGAAAATGGGAAATTGCATATTTTGAATATTATATCTGTAGGGTTAACTTAATAGTTGGTATTTAAAACCAGGTTGTATTTATAAAATCTCTAAATCCTTATTGTATTGCCCTGCGATATGTTGGCGCTCAACAAAAACAATAAAATGTTATTAGCCAAATGTATTAAGCGATGGGAAAAATAGTGCATTATCAATACACCCAATTGTCTCTCCTGCTCTTAGACTCAACAATGCTAAATGTGTGAGGGCTGGACATGTTGATTGGGTAGGATACCAACATCATACATAGATATTTATATACCCGATTGCTTGCATAGTTACGTTATAGGGTGCTTACCTGCAATGTCCCACAGCTGCAACCTGACCAGTGTCTTGTTATCCCAGTTAATGACTTTGAGAGCAAAATCCACGCCTATAGTGGCCCTGTAATGCTGAGAGAAAAGCTGATGCACGTAGCGTTTGATGATGCTGGTTTTGCCCACCCCCAGCTCGCCGATCACCAGCACCTTGAAGAGATACTCTCTGCGCTCAGATACCCCGGGGCTGCCACCCGGCTCCCCGCTCACCCCAGCCATGCCAACTCAGTGACAGGAGACTATTACCGACCCTGCTCAATCCGGCACTGGGTGAGCTGTGTCTGAGGGCAGAATAATTCAAGTGGGTGTGTGATCGCCCTGCTCTGGCTGCAACAAAACCTCTGCACAAAGCAAACCAAGGTGCAGGTGGGGCGGAGTGGCTTCCCCACTCTCTGATCTGTTTTGCACACCCTCTGATCTCTTTTGCACACCCTGGATACCTGCATAAGTGGTTGCTAAACCTCAACTAGGTCAAGCCTGTTTTGCCCTACAAGTATTTGGCTAACATGTACTTCTACGGGGAGTGTAAAGTTTGTTTCATGAAACTTTTTTTTTCTTCTCCTAATTGTTCCCTCCCCACTTCAGTGTCATTCACTGAACCAACCAGCTGATTGCAAGTCACAGGACCGGAAACAGTCAGTGCTACTAGAGAGGAGGCTGTAGCATTCCGAGGGGGGAGGGTGATTTTTACAGTGACATAAGAACAAGTATGTGGTCTAATAAAATGACTTGAATGCATTGTTTCCACTTTTAAATGTAGGATTACCTGTTATTTCCTGGACACCTTTTTGTTAAAGGTGATGATGAATATAAGTAATCATTGTGTTTTCCTTCAGTCTGTTCTGCAGTTAATGAACCTGCTGTAGTTGCAGTCAGTGTGTGACTCGCTCTGTGTATACAGTATGTACAACAAAGTGTATAAAAAAATATATTGAAAAACATGTAAAAATTGTGTGTGTGTGTGTGTGTGTGTGTGTGTATGTATATATATATATAAAAACAAATATCACAGCTTGCACTCAGTGTACTGGTTCATATAGACAGGTGCTAGTCTCAAATAATAGAAAAACAACATTACCATTCTCTCGTCCGGTAAAGAAAGACTGCACTCAGTTCAGTAATCATGAAAAACTGTATTGGGCATTTGAATAGAAAAGATAAGTCACCCAATCCGACGTTTCGGTCCTGCAATAGGACCTTTCTCAAGGGGGTGCTCGCGCTGAAATTTTCCCTGCTCGCGCTGAAAAAAATAAAACTCCCTCTACCTGACAGCTGATTGGCGCGCGCTCCCAGGCTTTGTGGGCGCGCGGCCAGGCTCTATATGAGCCCGCCCCCAACGAGCTGCCATTTTTTCTCTGCCAGGAGATCTGTTGGAGAGTAAGTACTCTCCAATCTCTCCATGCTGCGGCCCCTCTGCTTCTTCCCTGCCTCCTGCAAGACAACCTGCGATCCCCACATGGCTCCCCACTCACCACCGCGGCCCTCTGCTCCTGTCCTCTGCCGCGCCTTTGCGTTAGCTCTCCCCTCCTCCTGTCCGCTTCCCCTCCTCCTGTCCGCTTCCCCTCCTCCTGTCCGCTTCCCCTCCTCGTGTCCCCTTCCCCTCCTCCTGTCCCCTTCCCCTCCTCCTGTCCCTCAATCCACCGATCGCTGCCCGGGACGGGAGGTCCCCACTGCTGCAGCTCGGTTGGCGTACGCGTGTGGGGGGGGGGGGGGTCCTCACCACGTGAGCCGCCTCCCCAAAGATTACACTAAGCCCAACTATCTTATTGATGGCGCAGCCAGCCGCATGAGGTGAGGTGTGGGGGGGAAGGGAAGCCGGTCTGCCCGCCCGACCGCCCGACCACTAGCTTCATGCCGCCGCGGAATGGGGGGGATCTGGCAAACCTGCGCAACAAAACTGCGGGACATGCCGGCAAGGGGAGCAGGGCAGTGGCGGCCACAGCGGGGCTGACTGTCCCCTGGGGCGCCCGCTGGGGGACACCTCGTTACGTCACTCCCACCCACCCTTCCACCTCCCCAAAAGCTTCCACTACGCCCGCGTGAGAGGGGGATGTTGGCTTGCCCCCCCCCCACGAGCGGGAGATGGGCGCGGGTGGGGGTGGAGCGTGGTGGTGGTGCTGGGTGCGGCCTTTCCTCCACCCCCCCCGTGTGTGTGTATATATGGGAGTGTGTGTGTGTGTGTGTGTGTGTGTGTGTGTGTGTATATATTTGGGAGAATGGGTGTGTGTGTGTGAATGTGTATGGGAGTATGTGTGTGACACCAGAGGTACCCCCCGCCCCCAGTCAGTCAGTCACCCCCACCCCCCCCAATCAGTCACCCCCCCAATCAGTCACCTCTCCCCCCAATCAGTCACCCCTCCCCCCAATCAGTCACCCCCCCCAATCAGTCACCCCCCCATCAGTCACCCCCCCCCAATCAGTCACCCCCCCAATCAGTCACCCCCCCAATCTGTCACCCCCCCAATCAGTGTCACCCCCCCAATCAGTGTCACCCCCCCAATCAGTGTCACCCCCCCCCATCAGTCCCCCCGCCCCAGTCAGTTAGTCACCCCCGCCACAGTCAGTCAGTCACCCTCGCCCCAGTCAATCAGTCAGTCAGTCACCCAGCCAGTCAGTCACCCACCCTCTCTCTGTGTATCACCCACCCTCTGTGTTTGTCTCCCCACTCTGTGTCTCCCCCCCACATTCTCTCCCCCCCACACTCTCTCCCCCCCACACTCTCTCCCCCCACACTCTCTGTATCCCACATTCTCTCTCTCTCTCCCCCACTCTCTCTCTCTGTCACCCACACTCTCTCTCTCTCTCTGTCACCCACACTCTCTCTGTCACCCCCACACTCTCTCTCTCTCTCTGTCACCCACACTCTCTCTCTCTGTCACCCACACTCTCTCTCTCTCTGTCACCCACACTCTCTCTCTCTGTGTCACCCACTCTCTCTGTCACCCACTCACTCTCCCTCTGTCACCCACACTCTCTCTCTCTCTCTGTCACCCACACTCTCTCTCTCTCTCTCTGTCACCCACACTCTCTCTGTGTCACCCACTCTCTCTGTCACCCACTCTCTCTCCCTCTGTCACTCACACACTCTCTCTCTCTCTGTCACCCACACTCTCTCTCTCTGTCACCCACACTCTCTCTCTTTCTCTCTCTCTCTCTCTCTCTCTCTGTCACCCACTCTCTCTCTCTCTGTCACCCACATTCATTCTCTCTCTCTCTCTCTCTCTCTGTCACCCACACTCTCTCTCTCTCTCTCTCTGTCACCCACACTCTTTCACACTCTGGATCTCTTATTTACCCTATATATCTTAATTGCCCTATACTACACCGAAATAACCTATACTGCTTTCTTGCAGATTTGACTCAAGCTTCACACGGAAGACATCGGGACCCCCCCTAACCCAGAAGACAGGTAGGGAACACCTCCCCTCCAATGTATAACATTACGGGAATGAGGGTACCTGGACATTGAGGGACTGCGGATCAGGTAAGATCCCAGACGGATTGCTGCTTTAGATATTGTGACACAGGGGCGTCCAGGCACTGGTTAAGGGGTTCAGGAAACTAGTCATTCACACCTGGCTTTTATTTCTAGATCCGACATTTACACACACACACATACACACGTAACAAGGACTAATTGTAGTATAATGTAATACAATAAATACATTTGTCAAAAACGAATGTTGTTCTGACTAGGAATTTATTAAATGTATTTTATTTATATATTTTATATTAAAGCGGGGTTGGGGGCGGGACTAGGGGCAGGGTTGGAGGCGGGACTAGGTGGCGAGTAGATTTTTTGGTTGGGCGAGTAGATTTTTGGGTGATTTGTCGAACACTGTATATGTGTGTATATATATATATATATATATATATATATATATATATATCCTGGTTCCCCTCGCCCTCTCCTTACCTCCTGGGAGCGCTGCGACAGTGTAGTGCAGCTGCATGTGCTGCCGGAGACAAAGGCGGACCCACTGTCAGTCAGGGAGGCAGAGAGGTTGGGTCAGCTGTGCAGGGAGCGCTCCGGAGGCTCCGCGGTGGTACGCCAGGAGAGTGCCGCCATCTTGAATGTGTGCGTGTATGCACAGTATGGTTCGTGCATGCGCAATGATGCCCTAAGCTAAAGCGGCCATCTTGGTACACCTCGCGCATGCGCAGGAGGCATTGCAAGCGGTGGCCATTACAAACAGAGCTCCGCAGGGGAACTGCAATCCCCAGCAGCCACTGGGATTGCAGGATCAGGTGGCACACAGCAGCCAATAGGGCTCCATGATTCCCCTGCTCAGAGAGTTGCTACATTTGGTGGCTCACCACTGATGAAGTGACCATATGGAGTCACGAAACGCGTCTGGAGAGGGAGGAGTTAGAACTGATACGTCCGTCAGTAGCTGAGAGATCAGGGGAGACCCCACCGCGTGACGTCATTGAGCTGCGCACGGGTTGACGGCAGTCGCTCAGAGGGGGGAGCAGAGCACAGAGTGTAGTGCTGGCCACCATAAGCTGAGTTAGAGAAAGCAACCATAACTGGAAGAGGTGGGCTACGCAGAGCAATTGCGCAGAGCCAGACGCCAACTCCAGGGTTTGCTAAGAGTGAGAGCGCCATCATCCCGGAAGCTAGCCATACCTGATTGTATCAAGCTGCGGACGGCACGTTGTCAGCAGTTTTATTACAGCCTGGCTTATGTGAGTAAGCCTTTGGCTATTTTAATTTTATTGTTATTAAATTTTATCAATCTGCAACATCATTTTTTTTATGTCATCTCCTTTCTGGGATTACATGGGGACCATTTCTGAGTGGTAATACTGTGAGCAGATAGAAAAACTGGATGAATGACAGACAACACGGGGGATTCGTGATATCTGAAAAAGAGGAGGTTAAAGCACAGATTGTCTCAAAGGAACAAGGATTGTCTCAAAGTTCATTACTTTAATTCTGTTGTGGAGTCATTTATTGGTTCTTGTGGCTGCGCAATGGTCTTTTCTCTTTTGTCTATTGTACATTAGGAGGAACTTGGAACCAACAGCCAGAAATTGGATCATCATTTCTTCATCGATTGGAACATTGTAAAGAACTTTCCTTATCCACATGGACTGACCATTGGACTGGGGTATTGTTGTCACCTGGAGCGCCTGTGCACTGCATTTTGTGTACCATTATCTGTAAAAGAGTTTGTGAGAAATTTGTTAGGCAGAGACCCTTTTGACAGCTTTCACTTAGCAGTAAGCTTATCATTCACATATTGTATTTACACGTTTATATTTTTTGCCCTGAGCTATAGGTTTTATTATTATTTTTAAACACGTCTGCTGAGTTGGATGCTACGGGCCATCGCTGGCTGGCAGCACTCTTGAATTATCAATTCACCCTTAAGTACAAGCCTGGGCCTATGAACATTGGCGCTGACGCCCTATCCCGTTGACGGTGACTAAATCCTATTCCTGATGAGGGTGTTTGGGAAGAAATTCCTGGACCAGGAGTACGGGCCTTGTGCTCCCTAGCAGTGGTGGTGCAAGACAGAGTGGCTTTCTTGGAATTGAGGATAGTGGACTCGTTAGGGTGTCAAGCAAAGGCTATTCCAGGAGCGTACCGTCATCCGGACCGCATGAACATCACTCCAGAAAAATTATTGCCTGGAAGGATCTGGTACAATATCAAATTCACGATCCAGTGGTAGGAATAGTCCGTCAAGCTCTTCAACAAGGAAATCGTTCATTGCTCAAACGGGCCCCAAAAGAAATGATAGCCCTGTTAATGAAAGAAATGAACAAGTTCGAGATGTGTAACTGTCTATTGTATAGGGTAGTGCTGTATCACAACCATCCAGATAGACGACAGTTGTTCCTACCCAAGATCCTGCAACCTATGGTTCTCCGCGCATTACATGATGACCATGGTCATCTTGGGGTTGACAAAACATTCGGGCTACTTTGTGACTGTTTCTTTTGGCCCAAAATGAGAGAGTCTGTGGAGCTACACTGTAGGTGGTGTACTCGCTGTATACAGCGAAAGACGCTACCCACCCGGGCTGCACCCATGGCACATCTGAAGAGCTCACGACCCATGGACCTGGTGTGTATGGACTTTCTTTGCTTCGAACCTGACACCCGAGGTATCGGAAATGTACTGGTGATCACAGATCACTACACCAGATATGCTCAAGCCTTCCCTACTAAAGACCAACGGGCTGTGACTGTAGCTAAAGTCTTATGGGTGAAGTACTTCCTGTTGTGTGGGAATTGCCAACCCAGACAGGCAGCTGAGGTAGTGTGCATGAGTCCTACCTATAGCCAGTGCAGCGCCTCCACCTCATCAGGATCCCTGCGTCCGCAAGGGGATGGTTCTGATGAGGAACTCCTTCTTGGTGATGCCTTCCCCTGCTGAGTAATTCCAGACTCACACAGTGAAGTGTCTTTATTCATGGTCATCTTTATTGGCATGGTGGTATGGGCCAGCTGCCCCTCACAGCTATCAGCTTAGCCGCTCATTCCTTTGCTGCACTCCATCTGGAAAGATCCTCCTTCTCCTAATGGAGTTGCTTTCCACCTCTCCCGTTAGGGAGATTCAACAGCTTCTCTGTCTCTCTGCTCAGAGCTGCACAGACTCACAGCTAGCATGAGACTACTGCAACACTGTTGCAGACCTTCACGTGCCTCTCACTGAACAGAGGCAGCACAACACAGGAAACTGAACTCTAACTTTAGGCAGTGCTGTGTCTTATATCACCTCAGGAACAGGCACATCTCTGATGTCACTAAGGGTGGACACCAAGCATGTTGTCACTTCCTTTGGGACATACAGTATGACACCTCACCAGGGTTTGAGGGCAAACCTCCATGATGACTACTGGCAATCCTGCATACTTACCAGGTTTACTGCCAGCATGAGAAAGAGATATGTACACCAATTTTATACATGGCTACATTCTCCCCCCGGTGGAACCCAACGACCCGGCTGGGATCTAAATTTGCGGAACCTTCCTTCAGGTAGCACTGCAAAACACAACAATACACATTACAGTACATATCTTCATCATAACATAATAACAGATACATCCTAACGTAGATGTATAACAACCAGGATTACTCCCTGATGGAGTATCCATTAGTGGTACTACCATACCCTCTTAAGGTGGCCTACGCACAGCATGGTCCACTGGGTTTAGAGCAGCAATGCTGTAACACTCTGGGCAACATACTGGACACCCACAAACAGCCCATAACTCTGGCCTGGATGATAGTGGACTGAGAGGATCATGCCCATACACTTCCTTAAGGCGTTTCCTGGAGATGTAAGCTATCCTTTCTGCTGTCTCAGTATACCAATTTTCATCTGATACTTCACGATCCCAATTTTCTATGGAACTATCAGTATCCCAATTCTCCTCGTCTGATCCTTCCTCATCATCAGAACTATATCCTCTATCCTCATCATTGGAATCCATCTCAAACTCAATTTCTCCCTCCCTTGGATAGTGAAAATAAAGTAATAGCTTTTGGTGATCCCTGGCAACCCTTGCCGACACTGGAGGTACATAGGGGGTTCCCCGGTTCCGCTGTGCCCACCGGAAATTATGTCATGGATCTCGCGGGATTCGCCGCTGCCATCTTGCGTTGGGCTCCCAACCGGAACCTCTTCCTCCAGAACGACATCCGCCGCTGGAAGTGATGGTTCTGCTCTCCGTTCCGCTCGGGCCTGGGCTAGGCCTTCCTCCGCCGTTGCCACGGCCATGGGACTCCGCCTCTCAGGTTGTTTCTGCACCGAGACACGAGACTCCGCTCCGCCGTGACACAGGTAAGTGCCGGTTCTTTTCCAGCACCGCTGTAGTGGTCCGCCGGTAGGCGCATCGCCACCGTCATTAGGGTCACTTGTTCCTCTTTCGAGGAGTCGAACTCCGATTCAGGGAGTGGCACTCCCATAGGGGACCGACAGTGAGGTTCCGGGTTCTCACCGTGGTTGTAGACCCCTTTCTCTTCAGGCTCTGTTCTGATCATTAGGAGCGATCCCCATTCTCCGGGATCAACTGGTTCTTGCTTGAACAAGGGCGAGGCTTCAGCCATCAGCTTGGCTGTGTCCGCTCCCGCCTCCACGGTCTGCCCTGGTACGAAGGGCTGCACGGCCCCTAGGTAGTGGATGCCACTTTGGGGGCACCTAGCCGTTGTGCTGGCTTCTCCACCGGGCAACCTGCACTGCATGCACAGGCACCGCAATGTCTCTTTGTCCCCAGCCTTGACTACCAGGAAGCCTCCTGGCAATGAATAGGGATATACCCCAATGTCCATCTCGCTCTTTGTAGTGCTGGTTACGGGAGACACTTTGCCCAGTGGTCTCTCCTGTTCACCAGCTCCTCGCAACTGTGGGACAGGAAGCTCACATCCAGCTCCTCCCTCAGACAACTCGGGTCTCGCTTGGCAGAGGTAGAGACCCCTCCCCCTGGTGAATATTTGGGGAGGGTCCCACAAGGTAATTGGATGCCCCGGCACGGGCTGAACATTTCACAGTCTTGGGGGGCGCGGCCTCCGATTTCGCGCCACCACCCCCTGAGCGTAACTCCTTATTTGGCACCAATCCCGGCCAATTTCCTGCAGCCACCTTGCTTGCAAAATCCTTGTCCTCTTTTCCCCGGGCAGCACTGATTACAGGAACTACTTTCTGTAATGATACGGCCGGTTCACCAGCTCCTTGCTCCTCTGGAGTCATGCCCACGGGGCATAATTGGAAACCACTCCCCCTGGTTGAGATTAGGGGGAGGTCCCATAGATTTATCGGGTGACCCAGCACTGGGGCTGAGCTGGTCATAGTCCAAGAAGGCGCGGCCGCAGCTTTCGCGCCATACCCCCCATCAGGGCGGGGTTTTCCTGTTGGCGCCACTCCTGGCCAACTCTCTGCAAGTCCCGCATTTGCAGAATTTTCTGCAACTGGCCCACGCGGTCTCCCAGGGAAGCTGGAGCCGCCATTTTGATTTGCATCGCCAATCTCTTTAGCAACTGAGGTAGCTTTTTGTGTGTTGTACGCTGACTGGCAAGCAAATTCACCATTCTCCCCACACATTACGACAATGTCCTCCTCGCTATCATCCGGAGTAATACTCCGCGGCCCTAGGCAGGACCAGAACGGCGCTGCCACAGCCTTGGCGCCACTCCACAGCAGGCGCGCAAAAGTCATTTCTGTAGCTTGCCCTTCACCTGCACACACGCCATGTGCGCTCTCTCCATCGGCCTCCGTCCGCCATTTTGGACTTTCCGCACCGAGCGGATTCTCCACTTTTGCAGTTGCCATTTCATTGCTGTGCTTTCGATTATTGTACATGGAGCTCCTCTCTGCGGGGCAGCTACCACACCGGTACAATAAAGATTGCCTTGATGCACCACCTTGTGTTCCTAATGTAGGCTGGACTCGTGTTGCACTACCTCAGGCTAGGCTCACTCTCTCTGTGTCTGCTGTATCTCCTTCCTCCCAGTCTGTGCTCCCTTCGGTAAGTGGTCTGGAATGGGCTAGAGTACTCTGGCTCTTCCATGCAGTACTTGGGCGTCTACCTACTGTTGGCTAGCCTAGCGCAGACCCTCTCCAGAATTCCTGACCACGTTAACAGGCTATCTCTTTAGGCATCCTACCAACTAGCACTGCCTCAAGGTGACTAGAACAGCTATAGCCCCTCTCCAAACCTCCATCTCCTTTCAGGCCCCTAGGTCGTCCCTGCGAGCTGACAATACTCCATCAGCCCCCTGACTACCCCTAGGCTCCGTCCCAACACGGCACAAAGTGGCAGCATACACTTTCCTGTTTCCCAGTGTGCCTAGCAAAAGCCTGTCCTGTTGACAGGTATATCTCAGCAGCGCATCCAAATGTAACGGATTTTCTGGCCTAGCCTGACCCACCCAATCTCACATTGACCCCTGTGGTCTAACCAGTCCCCATTACAGTGTAGTGTCTGGTGGTGCACCTGTTGGCAACAGGACTCCTGAGTCTCCCGCATGATGTTGTGTGGGGATTGCCAACCCAGACAGGCAGCTGAGGTAGTGTGCATGAGTCCTACCTATATCCAGTGCAGCGCCTCCACCTCATCAGGATCCCTGCGTCCGCAAGGGGATGGTTCTGATGAGGAACCCCTTCTTGGTGATGCCTTCCCCTGCTGAGTAATTCCAGACTTTATTCAAGGTCATCTTTATTGGCATGGTGGTATGGGCCAGCTGCCCCTCACAGCTATCAGCTTAGCCGCTCATTCCTTTGCTGCACTCCATCTGGAAAGTTCCTCCTTCTCCTAATGGAGTTGCTTTCCACCTCTTCCATTAGGGAGATTCAACAGCTTCTCTGTCTCTCTGCTCAGAGCTGCACAGACTCACAGCTAGCATGAGACTACTGCAACACTGTTGCAGACCTTCACGTGCCTCTCACTGAACAGAGGCAGCACAACACAGGAAACTGAACTCTAACTTTAGGCAGTGCTGTGTCTTATATCACCTCAGGAACAGGCACATCTCTGATGTCACTAAGGGTGGACACCAAGCATGTTGTCACTTCCTTTGGGACATACAGTATGACACCTCACCAGGGTTTGAGGGCAAACCTCCATGATGACTACTGGCAATCCTGCATACTTACCAGGTTTACTGCCAGCATGAGAAAGAGATATGTACACCAATTTTACACATGGCTACATATATATATTATATATATATATATATATATATATATACAGTGTTCGACAAACCTATACATTTGCTCGCCCCGGGCGAGTGGATTTAACCCCCGGGCGAGTAAATATTGGCCCAAGCAGCACACGTTTGGTACTAGGTGGCGAGTAGATTTTTTTGTGTGGCGAGTAGATTTTTTGGTGATTTGTCAACCACTGTATATATATATATATATATATATATATATATATATATATATATATATATATATATATATATATATATATATATATATATATATATATATATATATATATATATATATATATATATATATATAGCAAGGAGAGGAGGGGACAGAGGGAGAACGAGGAGGAAGGAATGGAGAGGAGTGTGCACATGGGCAGGAGGGAATACAAAGGGGAGGTGAGACAGCAAGGTGAGTAGGAGGAGGAAACAGAGAGACAGCAAGGAGAGGAGGAGACAGGTGAGATGAGTGAGAGAGGAGGGATTGTAGGCAGGGAGGGCAAAGAGAGGGGAAGAAAGAGTGCAAAGAGGAGCAGGGCACGATAGAGGAGGGAGGGGAAGAGAGACAGCAAGGATGGGAGAAGAGACAAATAGAAAGACAGCAAGGAGAGGAGGAGGAGAGAGAGAGACAGCAAGGAGAGGGGACAGAGTGATGATGAGGAGGAAGGGAATGGAAAGCAGTGTGCACATGGGGCAGGAGGGAGTGGAAAGAGGGGGGGGGAGAAGCAGCAACGTGAGTAGGGAACAGAGACAGCAAAGATAGGAGGAGACAGATGCGATGAGTAGGAGAGGAGGGAGTATAGTGTGCACAGTACACTGTGCAGACACAGTAAGGCAGGGAGTGCAAAGAGAGGGGAGACGGGAGGGCCAAGAGGAGCATGGCATGATGGAAAAAAGAGTAAGGTGAGGAAGAGGGGACAAGAGACAGCAAGGCATTATAGGAAGGGGTTAAAACATTACAGTTTCATTAATAACCTTTAAGATCTGCTAGATCGTTGTATATTATACCAGGTATAACTAGTGTAACCCTGTTTCCCCCACCCAATCTCACATAGGGTCTCCTAGGGGAAATGCTACTCCGGTTACATGGCTTTGTGTGGTGGATACCTGCTGGTAACAGGAGGCCCTGGGTTTCCCGCATGGTGGTAAAGGGTAATAACAGGACAGGCTTCTGGGGTCTTGCTCAAATTCTACTCACAGGTGCAGCACCTCCATCTCGTGCAGCCCCCAGGTGTATGGGTTGAAGTCTGCAAAAGAATTCTCGTTCCCCTCATCCTAATAGACTTCAGTCTTAGGCCAGGAGGTATAGGTAAAAACATAGGATCTTTATTTGATCTTCCAGGATGTAGCAGCCACAGATTACAGCAGTAGAAGGGTCTTCACCCTCAGAATGTCCCTGTAGCCATTCCCAGCCAAAGGACGCAGAGAGTGGTCCTTGCTCTTCCCTTATCCCCTTGTAAGATAAGAAGTATGGTTCCCCACCTCTCCCCGGAGGGCGGGCCTCAATCCTGCAAGAGCCCTGACAGAGTCCAACTAACTAAATCAGGAAGTGCAACTCACTTAAACAGGTCCAGTGAGAACCAGCCCTCAGTCACTGATTGGACAGCAGGCCTGATTGCCCACCTTCTCTGACTCACTGTGCTGCATGTGTGGGGAAAACCCTGATTACTCCTGACAAACCTACCCTTACTAGGCTTTACTGCCAGGAGGAGGACAGAATAATAGCCCCAACTACCCAGGGCTACATTAGTATAGCCTTATATTACTAAGTGTAACATTGTCTATTGTCACAGTTTTAACCTCAGCCACAGGTTCCTGCTAGAAACACTGCAACACTTTCCTGTGTATTATAATGTTTGCCAAAACTCTTGCACGGATGGGGAGGTGTGCTAAAACCTAGTATAGCAACCAAAGTATTCTTAGTATATTAAAAATCATAAAAAATTGCATTATGAGTGGGACACTTTTATTTAAAAGTTTTATCTAATGAGCCATCAAAATCCAAGCAAAAGTCCCGAAACACCCGCATGTACCCTTCAAACAAAGTAATATAAATAGAAATACAGGAGGGAATGTGAGGGAGAGAAATATATGAGGTGGAAAGGGACAAATACATGGGGGAATATGGGGGAGGGAGGTTGAGAAATACATGGGGGGAAGTGTGGGGAGAGAAATACATGGGGGTTAGTGTTGGGCATGGAGTGAAATACAATAATGGTGGAAGTGGGGAGGGACATGTGTGAGAGGGGGTGGTGCTTGCAAAGCCGCTAACATGGGGACCCTTGACATTTTTTTTCAGGGGGCCCCCAAAAATGTATTTACACCACCCCATTGCCCACTCTTTGCAACCCCCTCCATTCGGATCTCTCATTTCAGCTACTAGTTAACTCTGATTTCGTGAGATCCCTTACTTGCCAATTCCATCTAGATCTCGCATTCCTTCCTGTTTTCTCCAATCCCTCACCCCATAAAAAAAAAAGAAATATACCAGATCTACATACGGCGAGACACAAAACATCTACACACCAATCTTTAGTTTCTTCCTTTGCCTCCATATTTTGAGAATGAATTATCAGGCGGAGGCAAGTAGTACAAGCATAAGAGAGGAACTACAGAACAAAGGAGAGGAAGAGGAGCGTGCAGGCCACCAGGGCCACTTTATACATTAGAAAAAATGGCGAGTGAACTCCAATGTTCCAATGCTGCAAATCATAAAAAACAACAAGAAATGTAATCACTGTCCAGGAGTAACTAGGAAATGTCTCGAGGCAGGTGTAGGATAATAGATGTAAAAGAATAAGGTCAAGATGGCTATGAAGGTATATGCACACCAGTCGGGGGTTAAATGCAAATGTGAACCAGAGATAAAGAGTAATGAGACCGCAGCTTCACCAACTTATACTCAATAATTGTCCCAATAATGCTAACCTGACCCGACCGGTAATCCTGCCACCTTGTCAGCCGTGGAGTGCAATGAAGCAAAAGTCCCCTCCAACCTGTATATGGCAGGGGAATCCTGGCTGAAAAAGGATCGAAGAACCGGGGCGCTCCTATCGCTAGATCTGCAGATGGAGATCGCAAATGCTCTGCTGCCTGGCGTGTGTGCCAAATCCTCCGCTCACCGATGTAGATGACGTGGGAGCTGCGTCACCAAAGGCAACGGCCGCCCTGTACTTGGGTCCCGTGGGTAGTGCGTTCAAGCCCATGGATCACACTGGGGCTCCCAACCAAAAGGCAACCAGCCGTGCTGTGACCAAGACATGACATGTAGGTAGTGTCACGGCTCACCGGCTGTGCTGTACTGGGGTCCCCGGGTAGAACGCTCCAGCCCTCTGATCTTCCTGGGTCTGCCTCCAGAGGCAATCGGCCGTGCTGTGACCTGGGAGACTGCATGCAGGGTGTTGCCGTGGTGCAGATCAGCTGGATACCACCTCCGTTCAGTGCTGATGATAATCACCTGTAGCCATAGAGACTGCTGTGTGCTCCATACCAAATGAGTAAATAGAGGTAGGAAAAGCGGATGGTCACTACTCCTAGTAACACTACAAGCTAGTAAAATAAAATTACTTTATTAGAAAAAAAGGCTGGACATCATAGTAGAACCACTCTGACGCGTTTCATCCCTAGCATGGGACTTTATCAAAGAGTATCATACTCTTTTATAAAGTCCCATGCTAGGGATGAAACGCGTCAGAGTGGTTCTACTATGATGTCCAGCCTTTTTTTCTAATAAAGTAATTTTATTTTACTAGCTTGTAGTGTTACTAGGAGTAGTGACCATCCGCTTTTCCTACCTCACTTTATACATTAGGCCGACTAGGCACAGTGCCTAGGGCCTACGAACCATTTAGGGCCTACAATATTTCACATGAAAAAATACCTAAACAAAAAAAATCACAAAATAAGTGAAAACAGCAAATTTTAATTTAAAATGCCTTCGAAGTATCGATACCTTTAAATATCAAAACAAAAGTATCGATGCCAAATATCGCTAGTATCGAAAGAAACAAGCAAACAATGAAATTAGCATAAAAATGAGTAAAAATATCGGACACACAGGCCTCTAGAAATAAAAGTGCCTAGGGCCTATGAAGGTCTTAAAACAGCCCTGCAGGCCACAGGGAGCTGTTTCCTTCCCTTTAAGCGTTTTGTGCGTGCACAGGGCCCCTTGGCAATTAGAAGAGTTAAGTGGGGAATCTATGAATCACTGAAGACACAGAAACACGGCTGCATTCTCCAGTGACAGTGGGACAGTGACCTTTGAATTACAGAAACTTCCCATTTCCTGGATATTTGAAATTGAATTTCAGAGATGGGTAACATTTCCCAGAAAGTGAAAACACTGCTTACATACCCTGTTAGGGCCACCCTCTTCCCCAGACCCAAATCTTATCCCCTCTCCTCCCTAGGCCCCTACCTTCTCCTCACCTATTCCCCAGACCCATACCTTCCCTCCTCCTCCTTAGGCCCATACCATCTCCCCACTCTCCTCCACCATATGAGCATACATTCTCCCCCCATCACTCCAGGCCCATACTGTACAATGTCCTTCTCACACCCCTCCCCCCAATACTTTGAAATGTAAGGAGAGCCCCACCCCCTCTAGCCCCCCTCCCCCCATTTTTCCTGGGCACAGTTATTTCTATTGGGGGCCCTGTGATAATGTAGTCAGAGTAGTATATGAGTTGCTCAAGTAGTTCCGGATATCTTTAAACAAGAATCTTTAATAAAAATATCAAAATAGTTTCAAAGAGACCTCCATCAAAAAGTGGATGAAAGTATTAAGGAAATCTCAAAATATCTTTGAAAGTGAGAAGTCTTTGCACTCTTTTCAATGAAAAGACAATAGTTCCCTGAAGGTACAAGTGAGTGAAATTAATACAATCCACACCGCTAAAACCTCATTGTGAATGTCTATTCAAATCACTTTCTATAGCAAGACATAGTACTCACATTTTTCTTATTTTCCTTTTCCTGTGATAATGTCCCTAAATAGGCAAAAAGCATTAAATATTAAAAAATTCCATATACTGTAGTATCCAGTATTACACAAATCCATACACATAATAATATGCTGCATATGCTATTATAATAGGTTTTTTTTTCTTCACAAATTCATACAGTACATTATGAAAAATATCTTATTTTATTTGCAATAAACAGGCAATATGATACATTTGACTTAGGGCAGTAAATGAGAAACTGAAGTTAGGGAGAAAACTAATTTCTGTTGACTTTTAAGTTATTTTGCCTTCAATATGCTCTATTAATGATATTCAATAGTCATCATTTTCTGAAAAGAAACATTGTGCTTGATATAAGCACGCAACTCACTGAAATTTGTCACCACAAGCGATGCAATTGTAGATAACAAGAGACAGAGGGTGCCCAATGCTGCATCCAATTGACAAAACATATAAAGTAAAATACTTCAATAATAATAATTGGTTATTTAGTTAACCCTTTGGCCAAAGGCGTCATAAGCCTGCATACCAACGTCAAGGTATAACCAAAATAATGCAGGTCCTACACTACACTGTGAAACCTTTCCTTTTACCTCTGTGAGAGGGGAAAAAACCATAATGGGTCTTGTTCCTGCAGCAAGTGAAATGACCTTCCAAGTTAAAAGGGTGAAGGAGGAGGAGTGAGCTCTGGGGGGAGGTGCCACAGCCTCCAAAGAGACATAGGTTAACACAAATACCCAGCAAGCTCAAACTCCCCCACCCACCACAAAGTGAATATATATGTCAACCAGAGAGCTACTGAGCGTGGCAATTGTATATAACAAGAGACAGGGGGTGCCCAATGCTGCATCCAATTGACAAAACATATAAAGTAAAATACTTCAATAATAATAATTGGTTATTTAGTTAACCCTTTGGCCAAAGGCGTCATAAGCCTGCATACCAACGTCAAGGTATAACCAAAATAATGCAGGTCCTACACTACACTGTGAAACCTTTCCTTTTACCTCTGTGAGAGGGGAAAAAACCATAGTGGTAAAAGGAAAGGTTTCACAGTGTAGTGTAGGACCTGCATTATTTTGGTTATACCTTGACGTTGGTATGCAGGCTTATGACGCCTTTGGCCAAAGGGTTAACTAAATAACCAATTATTATTATTGAAGTATTTTACTTTATATGTTTTGTCAATTGAATGCAGCATTGGGCACCCCCTGTCTCTTGTTATATACAATTGCCACGCTCAGTAGCTCTCTGGTTGACATAAATATATATTCACTTTGTGGTGGGTGGGGGAGTTTGAGCTTGCTGGGTATTTGTGTTAACCTATGTCTCTTTGGAGGCTGTGGCACCTCCCCCCAGAGCTCACTCCTCCTCCTTCACCCTTTTAACTTGGAAGGTCATTTCACTTGCTGCAGGAACAAGACCCATTATGGTTTTTTCCCCTCTCACAGAGGTAAAAGGAAAGGTTTCACAGTGTAGTGTAGGACCTGCATTATTTTGGTTATACCTTGACGTTGGTATGCAGGCTTATGACGCCTTTGGCCAAAGGGTTAACTAAATAACCAATTATTATTATTGAAGTATTTTACTTTATATGTTTTGTCAATTGGATGCAGCATTGGGCACCCCCTGTCTCTTGTTATATACAATTGCCACGCTCAGTAGCTCTCTGGTTGACATAAATATATATTCACTTTGTGGTGGGTGGGGGAGTTTGAGCTTGCTGGGTATTTGTGTTAACCGATGCAATTGTAGGGCTGGAGTGTATACCACACTTTTCTACCATAGGGTTATGAAATCAGATTTCTTACATAAACCAATGGCATAAAACTGGTTGCCTTCAGGCTCCAAAGCTATTAACATAGAACATATATACACTGGGAAAATGCCCTTTTAATGTGATGGTTTCTTTTATTTTCCTGATTTTGCAATCAGGAAATACCATGCTTCAAAATCATGCAACTCCCCATTGTCAAGTCAATTGAATACAGTTTGAGTAATATAATGTTATGTACTTTTTATTTTTCTCAGCTACATGGAACTACAACCTTAAAGGAACACTCACTCTGCTCGTTTTTTTTTCACTCCCCCATTTTTTAGTTACATGGATGAAACACTATAGTTGAAACACATTAATTTTATCTCCAGAGACTACCTGGTTCCTGAGATACAGAGCTGTAAATGTATTTCCAGTTCTGTCTCTACCAGGGGAAACAAAAAGACAGTTTAAGTTTTGCAGCCCAAATTTAAGTGGAGCTGTCATCCATCGAGGATTCCTTTTGGCCTCTGGGCTGCTGGAGATATAAACGGGGCAGCTGACAGGGGTTAGAGCTGAGACAAGTGTCCCGGGCATAGCGGGTGCGGGGAGCCTGGTGTAAGAGTTCTAGTCCAGGGTTTTGCTGGAACTTGCCCTTACATGGCTGTTGTGGCCATCATGCTTCCTGGCAAACCTCTTCCTGAACTTGGTAATTGGCTGCACCGGTTCCAGGGCTTTAAATAGCAGTAAGTTACTCCAAGTCCCAGTCTGAGCACGGTCCACTCTGGACCCCGTGAGTTCTTGTTCATGTATACTAGCCTTGTTCCTGCTCCCCAGAGCCCATCAGTTCCTGCTCCCTGGACCCCGTCAGTTCCTGCTCCTGGACACCATCTGTTAGTGCTCCCTGGACCCCATCTGTTCCTGTGCCCTGTTCTGGTGGAGTCCCTGTTGGTGACTCAGCCCGTGACCCCGACCTGGCATCTCTGTCACCCGCCTTGACCCCTGCCTGCCTCCCAACTACAATTTACTCTAACAGAATTCTGTCCCCTGGCTCTGGTCGGTGATCACATGCCCCATACTTCAGCTATGCTCTGAGTAGGAGCAGAGAAAAAGAAGGGGGATTGCACTGCCACCAACAGGGTGGGTTCCGGTGGAAGCTCTAGTTCTGGGCCCCTCGAGAAAGCTGCTGGCGGCTCTGGAAATAAATATGTGAAGTACCGGTGCTAGCTTTCTCTGTATATATCTTTGGAACCAGGGGGTACCCAGAGCTGAAATTACATTGGTTTAGGTTGGAGAACGCCCTGCTTCGAACCCACGGAAAGAAGAGCGGGATTAGGGGGGGGGTAGGAGCAAGGGGCTGAATGCACTTTTAACAGGTGCATAAGTAAATAGTCAAAAACATTGCTTTCCACCTATATTAAAAAGGTAATTTTTACAAGTCACCTCTTAACTGACAACAAATTAAAATGCCTTTTTAAAACAGATCACACCATATCAAGATATACAAGTAAACAAAAGGACCGGGAAGCTTACCGTCACTTGCATTTTATGGCATAATGAAATAGCATATTAAAAACGGGGACGCTGTATTATCAGAATTAATTAAATATATCTATCACATGTTGATTGTTTTTCTGTCGGGTATGCTAAAGTTATTCCTTTGTTCTATTTTATTTAATTATTTTTCCATTACAAAGGTAGTTTCAATAAAAACTGTAATTAGTTATTGGAAAAATCAAGCCCTGGCCTCCAGGAAAAGGCATTGCATTAATCTTGAGCACCATGTGAAGATTTTATAAAAACATGAAAGTCATATATTCCCATAACCTACAGTACAGGTGGCCAACTCAAGTCCTCAAGGGCCACCAAACGGTCAGGTTTTAAGGATATCCCTGCTTCAGTACAGGTGGCTCAGTGAGAATGACTGAGCCACTGACCCACCTGTACTGAAGCAGGGCCTAATACCTGGCCTGTTGGTGGCCCTTGAGGACTGAAGTTGGTCACCTCTGACCTATGGTATTTACAAGGGATTATCTAAGAAAACTATTTTCTTCTGTTGATCTAACTGCTTTTAATATGGAAATAGATTTATACCAAAACCAATATCTTGCAGGTATCTTAACGGCAATTAGTCTATACCATAGGGGTAATATCTTGTAACCTGTACTCTTTTTGCATTGACACACTGCAGTCATTTAGTTACAACTATCTACCTATCCTCCACTTTTCTGCAAAATAGTAATGTTTCTTGCCACCTATTTCTTTCAAATGTATTGGAAATATGGGGTATCCGGAGCTGAACTGCATTAATTTCACCTCTGCGGACCCCCTGCTTCCCTTGATACTTCTCAGAAAAAATGCCACCAAGACACTCCCCTCCAGTGGAAACAAAATGTATCATGCCATCCAATAGGAAGATGCAATACGCAGCGGCTTCCTATTGGCCCGTGTGATGCAAAGGATTTCCACCTCTATAAATTACCTGTGGCAAGAGATGGGTGAATTTTTTCCCGCAGATTTGGCTCTGATTCGGATCGGCCTGCTCCTTTGCAGATCAGTCTTTTTTTTCAACCACTGACAATCCACATGGCGGATTAATAATCTGTGGTTGAATTGTTAAAAATTCTTACTACGATTAAATCCGCAGGATATGAGGGGGGGGGGGTCTCTCTCCCTCCCCTCTCTCCACTCCCCCCCCCCTCTCGCAATAGATTGTGGAATCCGCAGATTGCATTCTTAAAAATTAATCTGGATTGTATCCTATTGCGGTTTTGGATTAATCTGTATGGATTGAAATTGGAACAATCTGTCCACATATTTTATGTCCTCGGGCCTCCGGGGGCCCCGTGCTTCCTCCTCTCTCTCCTCTCCATCCTGTTGGCACCAGGATCCAACTTTTACCCGACTGGAGGGTGGAGCTGGAGAAAGGAATGTGAGGCCTCCCCTTCTCCAGCTCCCTTCCTCCAGCTCCCCTCCTTCGGTCGGAAGTTGGATCCCGGCACTGATAGGAGGTGGGAGCGTGGGGCCTCCTCCGGACCGGCAGAGAGTTAGATGTCCGCCAAATGGATTTTTGGCAGTTCCGCCCATTTCATACCTGCAGCTCGTTCCCCAGTATCTCAGGAGGCAGGTTTCCCCAGAGCTGAAATTCATGAGGTTTAGCTTTGGAGACCCCCTACTTCCTACAAATGCTAAAGAAAAGGTGGGTATTTACCTTGGACTGCTCCCTTAAGCTTCCGCATTTTCTCATTTACACTGAAGCCATATGATCCCAGAAGGGACAACTGATATTCATGCTCATGTGCAAGTCACACCACTAAAATGTCTCTGATTGGTAATGACATTATTATACAAAGTTACAACTGTGATAATGAAAAATCACATTATCATTAGGTTAACTAATGCTGGACAAGTTTAATCTGAACTGCAGATTTTATTCTTTGTAATTTGGGATATCTTTTAACGAATCTCAATCAACATTCGCCCATTCACCACTAGAATATTGCGTTCATAACGAAACCTATATATCACTTACTGAAGCTGTGTAATAATAATGAGAAAATTCACACTCCTACATCTGCAGTGTGTGTGACTTTTGTTGACACTCCTGCAGGCTTCTGCAATAACACCTCACAATTTCATGCACTGTTTAAAATACCTACTCCATCTTCTTTAGTGTGATGAGATAGTTTGTGGTCGGGATTTTTTTCTGACAGTTTCTGTTAGTATGCCTGCTTCCTAATTGCTGATTTTCCATTTAGTACAACTTTGCAAGTGATGAGTACACATACTTATATAACACAAGTTATGCACTTTTATTATTCGTTGTTATATTGTTGATTGGATGCTCACGCACATGCCCCAAGCATATTTCCCCTTAAAAGCAGCAATCCCCCCATATTCTTTTTTGGTCCTTTTTTTTTTTACGGAATTTGAACCAGGATGTCCTCTGGACTTGAACCATGCTATTTTCAGCACCACAGGTTCACCGGTTCCCAAAAATAGTTACTGGTTTAGTTGCTGGTGTTTCTGCTCTGTGACAGGTATTCCACAGAAGTAGATAGAAAATTTTGCACTGGATGTCAAAACGCATCAAACATATTATTGCGGTAAGGCCAGTGAGCACATGCTGCTGCTATGCACTTGACATCTCTCAAAACCTTACCAGCAGGAACAAATAAATGAGGATAACAATGAATAATTTGAATTGGTTTTGTCTGTCTTATAACAACGTTCAGTAGATTGGTTGAGCTAGTAATTTGGATATTAACTGTGTGAGAATAATTATACAGCAGAAAGGATACTTGCTATTTCTAGCAGGTGCAAGTGGGCAATAAATTGAGGGTTGAACCCTGAATTTCACTTGCTAGGTGGAGCCCACATTTAATGTACTGTAGACAAATTCTTGTAATTAGAGCGCACAAGCATTGCTTCTGTAGGAGTAAATTATTCATACTACTTTGCATTTATTCTGTCATTTGCTTATCAAAACTATAATCTTCACTGTAAAATATAATTGATACAGCAGATTTAGGGCCCAATGTTGTAAGTGGTGCTAAGCCATACACCCCCTTATAACCCAAGCAAATGGCTTACAGCGCCATGTGGCATGTTGTGACTTAGCACTGCTTAATAAATAAAGGGTGTCCCATAATCTTAAAACATTTCTTGGAAATGAAGACACTTGAAATTTTCAAAAAGTTGGGGAGCGCGGGTACAGAGAAAGAAAAGATAAAGGCACAATGGTGTGTAGCCCTGGTAAGTTTATGAGAATTTGGAATTACCCAGTATACCGAGGCTGCTAACAGGTAGTGCACACACTTTATGGCAACTTGATTGAAGAGAGACCCAGCAATGATTAATGAAACAATAAGCCGCCGGTATTGAAAACAGGGAGTTGGGTAATAGTAAGCCGGATAGAGGTACAGGGGGACACCTCCCTAAGGGGCGCCCCCAAGTAAATCACAGCCCGGCACTAACCACCTCAATAATCTCCCTGAAATACCGCGTGGAGGTTAGGAGTACTCACGAAAAAGCCGTCCCTGTTGGTGCAGGGAATTCTGCAGCGGCTTCCTCCTCTGGTGTAGCTGGCGTCAGCGTGCTCCTCCGGAAATGATGACACAGGAAGAAGGGGGTAGGATGGTCCGTGGTTCACAGCAACTTCAGCAGCCAACGCATGGATGTCTAAAAAAACTTTATTGATCGCTAGCGGTAAGTTTATGGGCTATATTTCTACTCTCCTCCTGGCAGTAATCCCTGTGTAAGGGAAGATTGCCAGGAGTGATCATTGATTTTCCCTGCTTCAGACAATGCACTGAATCAGTGAAGGTAGGTCACCTGACCCTGTGTCCAATCAAGAGACACAGTGGCGGTGCCTGCCGAAGCTATTTAGGGCAGAGTCACTTCCTATTTAGGGTTGAGTTCAGTCTGTGAGTGTTGAGAGTGTGTTAGCCACCTGATGAGTAGAGCTGTTAGATCTATAGGTGGACCAAATACCTGCTGCCTTGCTTAGGAGGAAGGGAAAGAACAAGAACCACTCTGGGTGGCCCTTGGCCCAGAGTGGCGTAAGGGGGGACATCCTGAAGGAGGATAGTTGGCTGTGTACAGGTCTGTTCCTGATTTACTGCTGCTGCTGCTGCTGCTGCTGCTGAGAAGCAATAAAGCGTTTTACTTAAGAGACAGTGTGTGAGACTGGAATCTCTCATACCTGGGAGGGGATTCTGCTGTAGGGATTCCACCCTATATCCACCCTATATCCCTGGGGCCTGCACCAGATGGAGGCGCTGCACCATTGAAGGAGAACGAAGGCATCCACCCTAGAAACCTGTCCTGTTATCCCCCATGTCACCGCGGGACACTCAGGCCCTTCAGCAGGTATGCACCACACTCAGACACGTAGCCAGACCTTGAGACACCCTAGGGTACCCGATATGAGATTGGGGAGGTGGGGGGTGGGGGGCGTCGCTGGGCTATAGGTGCAATACTGTATCTTCAATAGGAATGTGGTGGGTGATCCCATATAGGAATTGCACTCACATTTTCTAGAATTTCAACACATTTATCCATCGCAGCAAAGAACATGTTAAACCTTCTCCCTGCAGTGATTCAGGTTATCTCCGATTGAAAAAAGAAGACAGCGCTGAAGCCTCATACATGTAATTGCAAATTAGCCATTCAGAAAATAATTGATTAGAATTAATGCATGTCATTTTTTTTGATGCATTATAAAAATATTAAGACTTGTTAAAAGTCTTAAGAACGGATTATTTTTTTTTATGAAGTATTCATTATTCCTTGCTCACATTCACAACTGAGATGTAAATTATAAGTGTTTTTGTTTTTTCTTATGATCACATTTGCAGTAATTATTTGGTTAATATCAGGAGAATAACAGCGTTAGTGCTGCAGGAACAAATTATTTCATGATTATTTTGTGAAACATCATATTACTCTATAGCATTGAATGATTTAAGATTTATTAAAACGAGAAAGAGTATATTTAAGATTTTAATTCGGTTTTCACAGCCCCAGAAACAGAATATTTTATTGTTACAGAAAGAACAAAATATTTATTTTCAAGGACAATTGACTATATGCCCAGACAGTAAATTACAGTATATGCCCAGATTAATGCCAAGGTCTTCAGGACATATCAAAAATTAGGTAGTAGTGAGACTGTTCAATGGACAGAGTCAATGTATAATTTTTTAACGAACCATACTGTTCTACATTATGTTGATGATCTGTTACAAAAGAGGGTACATGACGTCGAACGGGGGCGGGATTAAGAACATGCAATACATAAGGGATCTACAGAACACAGCAGAATTACCCCGGGGATCAGCAATAATTAAAATCAGAGCCCAATAAAACTCACAGATAAAAGACAGAGGAGAAAAGAAGAGAAGGACAGAATGACGTACCCGGGGAAGGAGAATGGGTTTATCTGAGAAGAAAGATCAGGAAAGGTATGGAGCCACAATGGAAAGGACCATACAAAATATTTTTGACCACCAACACCAGTATATGTAAGAGACTGCTTAGGGATGTGCCCCCCGCAACCCTCTCACCCCCCGTCACGAGAAGGTAAGGGAGAGCGGGAGTGGCGAAGTAACGCATCTGTTTTTTTTTTTTTCCAAACATTTTTATTAGGGAATAATCAGGATTACAGGCATATAACAAGTCATAGCAGCCTAATACAAAATGATTTTCAACATTTAGAATAGGAAAGGATATCGCCAAGAGAGGCGTGACCTCTGGGCCACGTAGTGGCCTGGCAAGGGAGAGGTCTAAAAAAGAGAAGGAAATAGGAGGGGGGGGGGGAGAGGGAGGGGTATTTCCCTTCCCCAATTGCTGCTAGCCATCTATTAGTCTAGACAACTAAATTCTCTGCTCGATAATCGTTTATGCGGGTTCCTTGGACTGGATCAATGACCCATCCAAGGTTCCCAGACCTTATAATGTTCCACAGTTTTGCGCTTGAGGAATGCTGTTAGTCTCTCCATTAACATCACTTCATCCACTCTTCTCTTAACCATCTGCTTGGAGGGGGGTGATGTCTTTTTCCAGGAGAACGCCACAGCGCACCTTGCCGCTGTAAGGATGAAGGAGATTAATTTCCTAACTGGGCGGTCAATTTCCTCTATTGGCCTGCCAAGTAGGTAGATCAGTGGGTCAGTGGGTCAGTGGGAATAGTGAGGCCGGTAACCTCTTGGATTAAAATTTGTATTGTGAGCCAAAAATTCTGCATTTTTGGACATGTCCACCAAATGTGGGCCATGTCGCCTCTCTGTCCACAGCCTCTCCAGCATAAATCTGAGGCCAGGGGGTAGATTTGCTTCAATCTTACTGGGGTAAGATACCAGTGAAACATATTTTATAAATATTTTCTTTCGTTGTGGTACAAATGGAAGTTCCTGAAGCTGAGTCCCATGTATCTTCCCAGTCCTCTCTGTATTTGTCTATATTCAGTTCCGCCGCCCACTTGAGCATATAGTCATGTGTGGAGGGGCCAGCTGTTATCTCCATTCCAGCGTATATTTTAGAGATTAAACCTTTTTGATGGGTGCCAGTTTGTGAGAGGGGGGAATTCAAATTTTGGGGCCAGTTTTTGAAGAAAGTGCCGAATTTGGAGATATTTAAATGGGCCAAGTTCTGGGGCCTCGTATTTGGCGCGTAGATCTTGGAAGTTCAGCAGCCTTCCACCGCTCAGTAGGTCAGCGACCACCCTGATCCCCCTTAATCTGAATTGTTCAAATTGTTTTGATTCGCACCCTGGGGGAAACCTGGGGTTGTTATGGATCGGGGTAAGCATCGAACCTGGGGATGAACGTTTGAACTTGGTTTTACATTTCAACCAGACTTCCCAAGTGTGCCTCATCGCACTCAAATTTGTGCACTGATCTATCTCCTCTATCCATACTCCAAAGGGAGGCCGGCAGAGAAGGCGTTTTGGCGAAGTGGGTTTTGATATCCCACCCAACAATAATGGCCCGGGTCTGCGTTCCACACTACGGCTTGCCTCAGTTGGCAGCTTGGTAATATTTTAAGATATCAGGAACACCCAGGCCTCCTCTCCCCCTCGACGACAGAAGGACTGACCTAGCGACCCTGGGTCTTTTGCCCTTCCAAATGAAATTAAACAGTCTATTCTGAATGCTTTTTAGTTCAGAGCCAGGAACATGGATCGGGTGTGTCTGGAAGTATAGCAATCTAGGGAGTATATTCATTTTTATCGAGATCATCCTTCCGATCCATGAGATCTGGTAATCTTCCCATTTATCCAGATCCTTTTTAATTTTTCCGAACAAGGTCGGGTAATTGTGTCGATATAGTGAGTTGTAGTTTCCTGATACATTTACTCCCAGATATTTAATGTAGGAGGAGCTCCATATATAATTGGAGTTTAATTTAAGCAGTTTAGCTTCTGGCTCTGATACATTTAGGTTTGGGGCTTCAGATTTATCATTATTAATTTTGTAGTCCGAAATTTTGCTGAAATCCAACAGTTCTTTATGGAGGTTGGAAAGGGATTTCTGGGAATGGGTTAGGGTTAGAATAATATCGTCGGCAAATAGCGAGATTTTGTAATTCGTTTCGCCAATTAGTACGCCCTGGATATTTACGCTATCGCGGATTTTGGCTGCTAGGGGCTCGATCGTCAGAGCGAAGAGGAGCGGGGACAGGGGGCACCCCTGCCTTGTACCGTTTTTAATTTCAAACTTCTTTGCTGTGCCTCCCGGGTGTTTGATCGCCGTGGAAGGATTTTGGTAGAGAGCCTGGACCCCCTCAAGTGGGTGGGGAGGGGGGGGGGCGGGAAGAGCATTTATAACCTGATAGTTCTGACATGAAAATAACAATTTATAGGAACATTTCTGTGCAAAATCAATACATTAAACTCTAACAGTAACCCTGTTGTGGGAGTGGGTTGGCCACAATGCAATAGCCATTGATAAAACTTTCAATAACAATAACGATAACAATTTCCACAACCTGGACAGAGGGGGCAGGGAGGGGGTGGAGGGAAGGGAGGGAGGAGAAGGGGGGGAGAGGGAGGAGAAGGGGGGGAGGAGGGAGGGAAGAGCATTTATAACCTGGTAGCTCTTACAAGAAAATAACAATTTACATGTATATTTCTGTGCAGAAAAAATACATTAAACTCTAACAGTAACCCTGTTGTTGGAGTGGGTCAGCCACGAAGAAATAGCCCTTGATTAAACTTTCAACACCAATAACGAACCTAGTTGGTGTATGGGGTAATGGGGGAATCTTTTTATTTCAGAGCAGTTATTGTATAATAGGTTTATCCACTGCTCCTAGACATACAATAGCGGAACAAAGTATATCTTGGATGCATAACATCTCTGGAGTGTGGTTTCACGGCAATAGGTATGTAAATTATATTAGGACACTTGCTATCTGTTTATCCTGTAGTTATGTACCAAGTTATTACAGGAACACTTGGACCTTTTTGAGAAAACAGAAAGGACTTGCTTCCGGGGGGGGGGGGAGGGAGGGTAGTTTGTCAATGGTTCTCCAATGTTAGGGGGGGTGGGGGGGGAGGAGGTGGGGTGGGGGGAAAGAGCGTGTACGACGGGTAGCTCTAGTGGGTATTAAAGGATTTTGCAGGTATAATTCTATGTAGAATATGTACATTAAACTTTAGCATTAACCTTGTTGTGTGAGAGGGTCATCTGCAACCGGCCCGCCATTGATAAAACACTCAACATCAATAAGCATATCCATAACTTATATTCCCAGTAATAAGTCTGATCTTACGGACTAGAGGGGAGGGGGTGGGGGAGGGGAGGAGGGGGGTAAGCACCGGGGACAAATGTCAACCAATTCATGTATCATTGTTTAGAATATAGTCTTGTTTAAATGATAGTGCACATCTTGTTTACTAGGGGAGGGATCAGGGTAAGTATAACCGTCTTGCATGTGCCTTAGTAGGGGGGACCCATATGGACAGTAGGGTACAGGGGATTTGCAAATGTTCTCCCGTCGCCCAATGTTGGGTGAATAGCAGGTGTAATCGGGTTCTCCCATCCCAACCACCCATCCCCCTCGTTACAGACCGTTAGTAGAGTCGGGCACATCTCTCTGTAGTGAGCGTCTCTCCCTCTCGCTCAAAGACTCCATGGATGAAATGGGGGCACCAAAAAGAAGCAAACTGGCTCACTCTCTCCTGCAGCCCCCCCCCACCAAGCGGGAAACAAAAATGGTGACTCTTTTCAGGCTTCATCTTCCGCGGTGGGTCTTCTTCCAGGCTGAGACCGGATCTGGGGGAAGCAGTGCTCCAGGTCGTGACGTCTGGACATGCATCAAAGGGCAGGACGGCTGGCGCTGGGATCGGCGGGAATTCCTCTTCTGTTACTATGGTTTCGGCAGGCTGGTATCTTCGCGCGGAGTCAGGTAAGTGGCAACGGCCAACCGGGAATAATAGGCTCACTGGAACAATTTTGGGCCCTGGGGAAATCATTTGCCTCTGGGTTGGGACTGAGCGGCAATTCTGCGGGAGGATTGGATGGATTTGTCACCTTCCGCATCCCGCACCGGGCATTTACCATCCGCCAACGAGAGAGCGGGGGGGGGGGGGGTGAGGCCTAACGCTCGGGCAAATGCTGACATTTCCTCCGGTCGCCTCAGGGCCAGGAATTTTTCATTTCTGTTGGCGGTTAACTTGAATGGGAATCCCCATCGGTATCTCACGCCACTCTCGCGGAGTAAGAGGGTTAGGGGTTTAAGCTCCCGTCTCCTGGTAATCGTGATTTTAGATAGGTCGTTGAACACCTGAAGTGTTTCCTCTTGGAAGGTTATATTGTCCATTTCCCGACAGGCTGCCAGAATCCTCTCTTTGGCCGTGTAGCTAAGGAATCTTATGATGAGATCCCTCCGTCTGTTTGGGTCATCTGACCTAGGTCTGAGGGCTCACTGTGCCCGGTCAATCTCTAGGTCTCTGTCATCGAGATCTTTGCAGATGGAGGTAAATAGCTTTGACAAGTATGGACGGAGGAGGTCAGGAAGAACTGATTCAGGGACATTGCGTATTAGCAAATTTTGCCTTCTATCCCAGTTCTCCTGATCCTCCATTCCATCTTTAAGGCCTGCGACCTCTTCCCCAAGCGGAACATCTCATCCTCAGCTTCCATTTGTCTTTGGAGGGTCTCTCCTAACTTAGCCTCCAGATCGGATGTCCTTTCGGCTAGGCCCGACATCTCTTGTTTGAGCTCCGAAACAGCCGCTTTGAGGTCATTTTGCAGCGAGGTATGTAATTTACTGTGCAGTGCGGTTTATTAGGTCTTCCAGGTAGGATCTGGTGATCGAGTCCTCTGGACCGGGACTCTCCTTTGGTCGTGATTGCCCGCTCGTAGTAGTGGGTGAACCGCGTGCGCCGACGCCATCTTGCATTTAAAACGCTGCTCCAGGGCTTCTCTGTGCCGGGGGAAAATACTTATTAACTCCCTGATTTGTGCGGTTTTTGGATCTTGCTTGCATTGCTGTGTTGTTCGCCCTTCTGGGGATGGTTGAGAATGTTGAAAAAACTTGATGGGAAAGTGCCTAATATTGCGATTATGAGTGTGGGTCCACGGAGCTCTCCTAGCACTCAACCATGCCGGATGACATCACCGGAAGCCCCCGTAACGCATCTCTTTTTACAGCAGTGAGTCTCACTCCGAGTAGGCGGCCTCAAGGGAAGTCTTGGGAGATACAACATTGCCACAGTTTATCGATATGCCAAAAAGAATTTGGAGTATGCGAGTACTCTATAGTATTACCAGAACTTGAATTGACCATTCTTAGACATACTACACTATTTTTGTGTTTTCTATATATTTTTTCACATATATTTGCGCTCCCCAAGACTTTGATCACAGTGAACACAGGATGGAAGAAGCAATCTCTACAAGGTTTTGAGCTGCAATTCACGATTATTTAAATTTTTTGTATTACGACATTTTGCCTTTCTAAATGCTTCAAAGATATTCAGAATAATATATTCCAGTTTATATGGGGGAAGAAAAAGCCTAGGACTCCTAGATCGGTCATGCTCTCCCCAAAAATGAGAGGAGGCCTAGAAGTTCCAGATATAAAGACAAATTATCATGCTTGTCATCTCAAGCAAGTCACTTACTGGCACTGAAATATCAAGCAATACTGTTTGGTGGACATTGATGCGTTGATGACAGCTTCAATTTCCTTACCAGCATTATTGTGGTTAGAAAGGGATAGATTTAATAAAGCAATGCTTCAACTGCATTCTGAAGTGATTAGATTCACCATGAATATATATCAATTTAAAAATAAATTTGACCTACTCCGAAACCCTCGAGACTGAGGCCAATCTTAGATAATCCTGGTTTTACTCCAGGATTTAACTCAAAACTGCTGGATCTATGGCAAAATAAGAATATTCTTGACATAGGACATCTTATATCTGAGGGTAATTTACTTACCTTTGAAGACCTAATTATAAAGTACGCCCTTCCCAAAGAAGAGTTTTATAGGTATAAATCGCGTTCTAATCCTCAGATTATTAAACAGCACACAATACTAAACCTTTGAAACACTAGATATTCTTTTCCTATCCTTATATGTAACACAGTTCCCAATGAGTTTAATGTTTATGTGGCACACAGTTGGGAACTTTAAGTTTGTATTGTAAGATAAAACTGCTTGGGTGTGATTTGAACGAGTATAACAAAGTATAACTTTGATTAGAAGCAAAGCAAGTATGCTTGAAGGTTTAAGGTGTAAAGGGGTGTTTTAACTTCAAAGCAAACTTTGATTTGCATTAGAAAATCACTTCTAAGTATGGAACACTTTGACATGAGCTGCAGTAGGTACACTTACAGTAGAATCTGTTATGAGCAATAAGCCAAACAATTTAGAAGAATTAACTTCCTTCACTCTTCCTGGGTGTTCTTTAGTATCTTTTTGGAGATGTGGCCTTCAGAATTGGACATAGTTCTTCAGTTGAGTTCCCACTAATGATTTTAATGGGGCATCACTACCTCCTTATTTCTGCTGGTAATACAATTCCCCATAAGGCTTTGACATCATAAAGAAGAAACTCAATTATAATTTCTTAATTCATTCCTACTTTGGATATTAGCAAACTGCTGGCCCATACTCATATTTTTTCACTTTTTTGATTGAGCTGTACTGTAGCTGCTGTATTCTAGTCCCCTGCACTAATTTGGCTATATCTTTTCTCTTTGCCTCCTCATCCTCTCTAATGACAACCCTTTTGAACAGGTGTCGTTTCAACAAATTATAATTAAACTATTTATATAAAGACCCACAAATATATATTGTATTTGTACAATATTATTCTTTCCATCTGTTTCTTGTAGGTACAGTAATGCTTTTATTTTACTACAATAATCCTTCACAAGAAACCATCCTACATAGAACAAAAGGAACCTTTAATGCAAAAGAAACAAAAGGGTAAGTCAGATGTAATTATAGCGTTACTGAGATCCTGTTTAGTGTGTATTTTTCACTGTCTAATGAGGCATAGAACTGAAATGTATCATCGCAATTATATGGAAAGACTATATAATGTTATGTGGATTGTTATACTTTCTATACTCTGTACACTTTTCATTCTAATTGCTTATATACTGTATGTGGGTAGTAAAGATGTTTGTGAAACCTCTTATTAGTGCAAACTTTATCTTCATTTATTTTGCAACACGTTTGCAAGCAATAACCGGCAAATGAGTCAGAGGCATGTAATGTCAGATGTCTTGATATTGAAAATAAATATATAAATAATAATTACAAAGATACATGTGTGTATGTGTATATATATATATATATATATATATATATATATATATATATATATATATATAAATAAAAAATGAATTGACTATACCATTCTGTGGCTAATGAAATGCTTTTATGTGTGTGAGCTTTCGAGATACACTGATCTCTTCTTCCGGCGGTGTTACAATGAATGAAGCAAGAAAGGTTTAACTTACAAACAGTGCATCTTGGAATGTTATTTGTGACTGGAACCTATCCCTGCCCCTGTGCAGTATGCGATTTAAGACTTGAGGTGTTAAATGGTCCCTGAATGTTAGTGATGTAAGAGTGTGTGTAAGGAATCAGGGAACACGTCCCCTGTGGCGTGTTCCCTCCTTACCTGCTGCAGCATGCCTCCCTGCTCCGGTTACAGAGTGCGCATGCACCCGCAGCTCTTCACGCTGTACCACGGAGCTTGGCTCCGCTCCCCGGTCGCGTTGCGCATCTGTCACGCGCGCGCATGTGAAGTCGTGCACCGCTCCTCAGCTGCGTGGCAAGTTTCCTAATGCCCAATTGTCTCCTGCAGCCTATCCTAGCCTCCGCAGAGGCCACGTCTCCGCTCTGCCCCCTTTGCTATTGGTTCCTGTTTCCTTTAAAAGACTTTCACTTTCACTTCTGCCTTGTTGAGCATAACATATGTGTAGCCTTGTGTTCCTGCGTTTGCTGTGCCTTGTTCCTATGTTTTTCTCTGCTGCTTTCCTGTGTACCGACCTGGCTTGACAATTGGACCCTCTCTGGATAGACCCCGGCTTGCCTCTGACTACCCACACCTCTCCACCCCTAACCACGGCTATCGGATATACTACCACTCTCCCGGCTCCAACCCCTGACCACGGCACAATGGACATTGACCATCCCTCAAGTATCTCAACTAACCCGATCTCTCCAACCCAAATTCGGCAACGCTGACTATCCACTTTCCAGGCGTGCCTCCACTTCTGTGGGTGTTCAGTCTTGTACTTTCCCACCTCAGTACCGGGTTCCCGCCTTGTTCGTGGTGAGCACAAGCGTTACAGTGTGTATGTATGTAAATATTAATTTATAAAGCGCCCACAGTGTATACAGCGGTTTACAAAAGGTGTCTGTGGAGTGGGAATGTATACCAATGGTGTGGGTAGTGTGGAAATGTAAGAGGGTGTTGCATTACTAATAGTGAGTGTAGATACTATGTGGTCCCTATTGGTATATAGGGATGGAATTACATAGAGTATTTGTATGTGTAGGAGACAGCTGTGTGTGCATTCATATAGCTCAGTATGTATAGACATGGCCTTTAGCACTCATGGGAAGAGAGTTCTCTCATGTCAGTAGTGACTTGTTGCAGCGTACATGCAACTACACACGAGGGTTCTTTGGATAAGGCTTATTTATTTTAGCCTTAAAACATACAACACACCAAAACAAATAGCTTCTCATCAGCAAACAAAAGAAAAATGTCTTTTTCTTCAGAAGACAAAACAAAATAGTTTCTCTTTAGCAGACAGAGTATAAATAAGGCAGCTACTCTTTTCTATGCAGGAGACAGACAGTTCATAAACCATGTACTTTGCTAACAGACCTTGTATCAGTAATCTCTTCAGTAACTCACTCCTCTCTCCTGAACAGCTAGGCACCATGTGTCTACAGCCTGGGGTTTTTAACACACCTTGATTAGGCAGCTGGGATCCAACTAATTGTCCTGAGGTTCCCAGCTGAAGTTAACCTAGTCACTGCTGCACTGCAGACTAAACATAGGTCTGCCAGGCATATAGCTGGTGACTTTTATTTACCCTGTCACATTCCTCCCCTGTTAGTGTGTGGCTGGGGCTACGCATGGCTGAAGCCTGACCATCCACCCCTTCTCTAGAAAAGAAGTCAGCATTTGCTTTCTCTTTTCCCGGCCTGTGCTGAATCTCAAATGAGAAGGGTTGGAGGGCCATATACAGTACCACCTAGTCAATCTAGCATTGGAATCCTTTATACTATTTAACCACTTCAGTGGAGCATGGTCCGTCACCAAAGTAAAATGGACTCCTGCCAGGTAATGCCTCAAAGCCTCGATTGCCCATTTTACTGCGAGGCACTCCTTCTCAATCACTGAGTAGTTTTTTTTCCCTCGGGAACAATTTCCTACTCAGGAAAAGGATAGGGTGTTCAACTCCCTCAAACTGTTGTGACAACACTGCCCCTAGCCCTATCTCTGATGCATCTGTTTTCACTACAAAAGGGCTGTTGAAGTCTGGGCTTCTAAGGACGGGACCCTCTGATAGACACCTATTTATGTCCTCAAAGGCTCTCTGACAATCCCTTGACCATACCACTTGTGTAGGGGCACACTTTTTTGTGAGGTCCGTTAAAGGGGCTGCCACTTCCGAATAGTTTGGGATGAACCACCGGTAGTACCCTGCTAAACCCAGCAGAGAGCGTACCTGCGTTTTTGATTGGGGGGTCGGAACTTCTTTCAGGGCAACTACCTTGTCGGCTAGTGGCCTTACTTTCCCACCTCCCACTGCATACCCTAAGTATTTGGTTTCTGCCTTACCCAAGGCACATTTCTTAGGGTTGGCTGTGAGCCCTGCCTCTCTTAGAGATTTGAGGACCGCTTTCAGCCTATTTAGATGGGCCCGCCAGTGTTTACTATAAATGACAATGTCATCTAGGTAGGCTGCGGCATAAGTCCTATGGGGTCTCAGTACCTTATCCATGAGTCTCTGAAATGTAGCTGGGGCTCCATGCAGTCCAAATGGCATTGTCACAAACTGGTATAAACCCATGGGAGTGGCAAAGGCTGTTTTGCACTTGGACTTTTCCTCTAAGGGTATTTGCCAGTATCCTTTTGTCAAGTCCAGCATGGATATATATTCCGCGTTACCAAGGGCGTCAATTAATTCGTCCACCCTTGGCATCGGATATGCGTCAAACTTGGATACCGCATTGACCTTTCGGAGGTCCACACAAAATCTTATCTTCCCATCGGGTTTAGGGACCATAACTGGTGGACTACACCACTCACTGCATGATTCCTCAATCACTCCTAAGTGTAACATTTCTTGTACCTCCTTCTCTACCAGAGCCCTACGACTTTCAGGCAACCTATAAGGACGGGAACGTACTTTTACCCCAGGTGCTGTCTCGATCGCATGTGAAATTAAGTTAGTTTGCCCTGGTAAATCAGAAAAAACATCATGGAATTGTGTAATTATTGCTAACAAGTCCCCTTTTTGTTCAGAGGACAACTGTTTACCCATTGGAATTTTATCGTCACTCACGATGTTCTCCCGTGGAGGCTGAGGACCCAAGTCCGTTTCCTCCTCCACCGGGTGGATGAATAGAGACCGCTGCATCTTCCAGGTATTCAGCAAGTTCACATGGTAAATTTGTTTACCCTTCCTGGACCCAGGTTGAGCGATCTCGTAATCCACATCACCCGTACAGCAAAGTACTTCAAATGGGCCCTGCCATTTGGCCAGGAGTTTACTCTCGCAACTGGGTAACAATAACATCACCTGGTCTCCTGGGTGAAACACTCTCATGCGAGCATTCTGATTGTAATGTCTCTCCTGACTGTCCTGGGCTGATCTAAGATTCTCCCTGGCGAACTGGCGACCACATCTAGGCGCTTCCTAAGGTCTAGTACATATTGCAGGATATTCTTAGAAGGGGACCACTGTTCCTCCCAGGACTCCTTTAGGAGGTCTAGGATACCCCGGGGTTGGCGGCCATAGAGCAGTTCAAATGGAGAGAATCCTGTGGAGGCCTGGGGATCTTCCCGCACTGCAAACAGCAGAAAAGGGAGAAGTTCATCCCAGGCTCTCTTCTCTGAATCTACAAATTTCCTCAGCATCCCTTTTAGAGTTCAGTTGAATCTTTCCACCAATCCGTCAGTCTGTGGATGGTAGACCAATGTCCGAACCGACTTGACTTCTAGTAATTTTAAGACATCTTGCATCAGTTTAGCCATAAAATTTGTACCTTGGTCTGTCAATATAACCTGGGGAAGTCCAACCCGTGAGAACAGCTCCAACAACTTGTTGGCTACTTGCTTCGCCATTGCTGTTCTCAGGGGCAACGCCTCAGGATATCTTGTTGCATAGTCAACTATTACAAGAATAAACCTGTGTCCTTTCGCAGAAGGTTCTAGAGGTCCTACCAAGTCTACCCCAATCCTCTCAAAGGGAACTGACACCAAGGGTAGAGGAGCCAAAGGGGCTGGTTTTTGTCCCTTTGGACTGGTTAGCTGGCACTCCGGACATGCCGCACATAGCTTAGCAATATCACTATGCATCCCTGGCCAATAGAATCGGGATGAAATACGGTCCAATGTTTTATCCCTGCCCAGGTGACCACCCCAAGGGACATTATGGGCTAGAGTGAACACAGATTTAACAAACGCCTTGGGAACCAAAATCTGTCTGGTGACCTCCCCTGTTTGTGTCTGCCTATTCACCCTATACAGGATATCATTTGATAGCTCAAAATGGGGGAATACTATCACCACCTGTGCATTTAAAATCTGCTCATCAATTTTTACCACCTTGTCATACTGTCTAGCAAGGACTGGGTCTTCCCTTTGCTTCTGGCGAAAGTCAGGGAGGTACAGGTCTGGTAAATCTCCAGGGCCCATATCCCCCTCCCTCTGGCCATCCCCAGCCATCACTTGTGACCTCTGACTACTAGAATGGTCACCTTGAGACCCAGATTTCTGCAACCAGTCCTGTTTGTCAGAGCATCTTTGCTTCCGAGTCTTTTGAACCCGGTGTCTACTGGGAAAAAGGTCTGCCAAGAAGGGGTACAGTTTGCCAGGGTTCTCCTGAGCTATAGAAGGAGGCTCCTCGTGAAATACTGGAGCCACTAGGTCTGAAAAGAAAGGCCAGTCCCGGATGAGCACAACGGGGGCAGGGAGCCAAGGAGCGACTCCTACTTCGAGGTAAGCCTCCTGACCTTTTACCTGTAGCCAGATTTTGGCCGTCGGATAGCGTTTTACATAGCCGTGTATACATTCTATACTCCATGGGGAGTCAAAAGAACACACGTTAGGCGGTAACAGTTCCTGGAGGACCAGAGTTTTCCCCGAGCCCGAATCTACAAGGGCCTGGATGGTTCTCCCCCAATCAGGGCTGGAAGTAGCTAGGGCTTGTAATTTTCTCCAGTGAAGGCCGAGGTGACGGTCCTGCTGAATAAACAATCCATCAGTGGACAGTCCACACCGGTGGCCTTGTTCTCCGCAGGCAGAACATGGAGAGGGTTCCCTCGCAGGAGGGGGCTTCGGATAGCGCTCCGCGGGACCGGATACTGGAGACCAGGCATCTGGTGGGTCCTGTGGGCGACGTCCTCGGAAGTTCCTCTCATTTTGCGACGAGCCGACATCAGGAAGGAGATGAGAGTCTCGGTGGGGACCAGCATTTGGACTCCGTCCTTGCTGGAACGACTGCTCCTTCCGCTGGACTTGGCGGTTGCGTATGGATGGGCCGTAGGTTCCCCGTTGATCCGATCTCCCTCTTTGGGCGTCCGCAAGTGCCGGTGGAGTCGGGTCCAGGACACTCGCCTACTGCTCAGCACCAAGGAAGTACTCCATGAGTCGGACCGCCAAAGCTAGGGTTTCATCAGCGTGGCATTTTACCCATGAGCGTGCGGAAGGGGGTATTATTTGTAGAAATTGTTCCAAAACCACCTGCTCAAGAATTTCCTCCTTAGTGCACTCCTCGGGTTGTATCCAGCGCGTACACAAGTCCAATAACCGCTGAGCGAGGACCCGGGGTCTCATCTTAGCGGTGTACTTCATGTTCCGGAACTGCTGCTGGTAGGTCTCTGGGGTCAGACCTAAGCGATCCAGTATGGCGGCTTTTACTTGTCAGTAGTCCATTGCCTGATCTGCAGGGAGGCCCTGATATGAGGCCTGGGCTTCTGCTATGAGGAGCGGGGTCAAAGCAGTTGCCCAGCGATCTGTAGCCCAGCCCTGAGCTTCGGCAACTCTTTCAAATGTCAGTAAAAAAGCCTCTGGATCCTCATTCGGAGCCATTTTCCTCAGGAGTATCGGGGGTCTGTTTGCAAGTTCTGGACTGGCAGACCCTTGGAAATGGGTCAGCAGCTTGGCAATCCGCTCATCCTGTGCTGCCTATAGTCTTTCATCTCTCTCCGCTTGCAGCCGGGTCTGCTCCTGCATTAACAGTCCCTGCTGTTTGGTCTGCTCCAGCATTAACTGTCCCTGCTCTCTGGTCTGCTCGCACAGAAACTCTTAAAAAAATTCTTCCATTCTTGTGTGTGTGTTATGTAGTAGCAGCCCCCTGGTCATTTCATACTCATGATGAGGTACACGACATTGCTTGAGGAACAGGTGAACCTTCCTCAAATTTTGTACTCCAGATTCCTGTGTGGTATTTGTATTGTGCCCGCTGCGTGGAGCATTGCACAGTTTTTGCATCTTGAGTCCTGGCATGGTCTTGTCCCGCATTCAGTTGTACTGTTGAATACTTTACTCCTCGCCATCATTTTCTTGCGATTATGAGGATATCTGTATGATAATAAGGGTGGTTCAGGGAAGAATTAGATACTCTGCAGCAGCCAGCACAACCACAAATAATACAAACATTGACAGTCACCATCAGCAGGACTGCACTGTTAACATCTCAGACTATACACCAAGTCCTTAATATTATCAATGGGTCTCACATTCTGCCTACAAAGCCCATGGACAAGATTGAGCTGTGCCATGACCTGGAATAGTGCTTCAGAAGACTGCGTCTTAAGGAGTTCTTCCATGACAGACACGACCAAGATTATGCCAACACTGCAGAAGGAGGGTCGCTGCACATGAGCAGGGAGAAGCAAAAATCCAACTGGATCCCACAAACTGGGCGCAACACCAAACTGGACCGGTACATCGAAAGCTTTAGACACAGAGCCAAATCCACCATCCTGGGCAAAGTAAGGAAACAAATGTATAATCTGACACTGATCGAGAGGAGAGCCATAAAATCGCTAAAGGCCAACCACAACATAACAATCAAACCTGCGGACAAGGGAGGAGCAGTGGTCATAATGAACACCACAGACTACCTGCGGGAAGCGTGCAACAACTCTCTGATGCAAATTATTACACCAAACTGCATTGACAGGGACAGGGGCTAAACAAGAGACTGAATCGGCATCGCCACAGCATCACACGCGGAACAAGAGACAGTCCAGTCAGCGTACATTTCTCTGACTTAGGACATAAGATAAACGATCTGAAAGGGGCCATACTCAAAGGTAATCTTAGAACACTGAAAGAGAGACGGCTGCATGAATACAAATTTATGCAACTGTTCGGGACACTTAGCAGTGGCCTAAACCGAGACCGAAGTTTCATGAGTCACTACTGACACAAGAGAACTCTCTTCCAATGAGTGCTAAAGGCCATGTCTATACATACTGCGCTATATGAATGCACACACAGCTGTCTTTTACACATACAAATACTCAATGTAATTCCATCCCTATATACCAATAGGGACCACATACTGTAGTGCTGACGATTATTCTAAAACAAACCTGGGGCAATCTCCAAAAAGACCCAGGTACATGCTGGGTACATGCTGGGTATATGCTGGGTATATGCTGGGTACATGCTGCAACATTTCACACATTTCTGCAGACAGACTAATGGCCCATCGGATTAACAGCGGGGGTCCCTGGCAGTCCCTTTCAAACTGAATGGGACTGACAGGAACCCCTGCTGAGTTAATCTGATGGGTCATTAGCCTCTGCAGAAATGTCACTGAAATGTACCCAGCATGTACACAGCATGTACCTACTCGTTGGCTCGTCTGTAGTATCAAAGCAAAAAGAAATATAACCCGCTCAACCTAGATTGACCAATGGTCAAAGACACAGATCGGTGCACAAGGGTAGTTAATAAACACTGAGAAAGAAAGAAATATATATATTGTGACAAAAGTACCTTTTTGCTATGTACCTTTTGTCCAGGGATCACCACTTTCACACAGCCTTCCAGGTAGGGGAGAGAGAAAAATAAAGCTTTGGCCTGTTTATTTTACCATTAAGATGTTACAGCAGAAAATATAAATAAATCAAAACAAACAAAATCCTTGCTCCACCGAGCATTAACTACCCATTTGGTAAGCCCTATCTATCAGGTGGACGGCTTAACCGTTTACCAACATAACACCGGCTTTTTGCAAGCACAAAACACAGCTCCCTTAGAACAAGCTTCTTTGAAATGAATTGGTCTTTATTGCTCTGCACACAGGCAGATTTTAACAGCTGCTCCTCTTCATTAGCAGTTGCAGCTGTGTGAGACCAGGGAGAGCTAAACGTCCCAGTCTGGATTCTACTTGGCAAATCTCCAAAACGTGGAGTGGAGCACTGGCCCACCCTACTCTCCAAGTGCTCCACCCCAGGAACCCAAAACACACCCAAAAAGAAGTGCAACAATCCAGAAATTAGTCACTGCATCTCCCTGGGGCCTTAATTTAAGCAGAAACCCTGCAATAATTGTTGGGCAACATATACACCCTCCACTACCATCCCATTACAGTATATCTGTCACTATATATATTTAATCAACTTCAGCCCTTGTTGATACCCTGCTCGATGAAGACTTTCCCAATGATCTTATAGGTAATCACTAATCACTGTTCTCCATATTCCATGTGCTCCTACAAGTTTCCTAATTTGATCCTCCTACCTTACATTTGGTCATTGTTGTGACAGGGGTTGCCTATCCTGCCAACTAAACTAAATGTACTGACAGGAAATACTTACTCAGAATGCACTGCTAGAAATGCTTATTCAGATTGTCGATGTCACCCATGAGTACACATAGACACGCCCACACCAATTGTTACAGAGGATACGGTGGCATCTGAAGTCAAAACTTGTTGGGCATTTTGGTCTGTGTATTGACTTCTTCTGGGGTTAACCCACTCCACCTGGAATCAGAGCGGCTGACGTGAGACTAATGCAAGGCAACCCGGGACGCGAGTGAGAGATGCAGAACGGGGAACCCGTGCACACGGACACATACACAGCAAGGAGCTGAGCCTGGAGCTGAGTCTGAAGAGGGTTGGAGTGCACCCAAAGTTACTCTCCGCTTTTGACTAGCGTGGAAAGTGTGAGTTGTCCCTTTCCCCCCAGTTATGTTTGTCAATGAAAGTAAAATGTTAATGCACCATATTGCATGTATCTGTGCTTTCTTTTCGACATGAGGTTTTTCAAGGAGTAACCACTACGGAGGACCCTGTTCCATGGAGTTGCAGTATAAGTGATATCAGTGTTTATTTGTATTCACTGGGTTTATTGCACGGTTATATGGCACTGTTATTTCACATTCTTGTTTGCGCCACGAACACCAGTTTGTTTAGTTTAGTGTCTTTTGCAGTTTGGGATACCGCAGGAGTTTAGGCTGAATCTGAGTTTGTTCACAAGATATCAATGTTATTTGTTTGCAGCTTATTTTGTTCACTCCTTACATGCCTAGGCCATGAAAGACAAACTTTATCTTTTGTTTACCCGTGGAATCCTGTTGAGTACCATCTTTGCGCAATGGCGCTCTGTTCTTCTTGTGATGTGTCCTGTCCACTGCCATTTTCATCTTTTCACTTTTGTGATGATGTCACTGACATTTATTTGCTTCTGTAGGTTCCCCCTTCCATGGCTCCCAAAATCTTTTGATATTTTCCCAGATAACTCACATGACACCTTGACCATAATCAGAAGCTGACTGGCAATTTTTAGCCCAGGGGGCAAGTTCAGCCAACGGGCCAAGAATCAGACAGCTCACAAAAAATGCACCTTACACATACACAACACCCACCATACAGTATGCTGATGAAGGTACACACCAGATATACGCACCATACGCACTTGCATACCATACACTATACAATGAGAGCTCTCCATACACATATAAAAGCATAATAAACACGCACACCTGATACAGAATATATATATATATATATATATATATATATATATATATATACACACACACACACGCGCGCACACACACACACACACACACACACACACACACACACACACACACACACACACACACACACACACACACACACACACACACACACACACACACACACATTCAAGACAAAAGGCTCCTGAGAGAATCGAAATGTTGTGTAATAAATTCTTGTCACTTTTTCACAAGACCTGAAGTGCCTGCTATCATTCCTCTATTGCCAATTTTTTAGCAGTTTATGCATCCAGGCAGCACATCTACTTCAGTGGAGTGCCACTATAATCTATGTTATGTACATATATAAATTTCGCTGTGGTCTCATGCACTGTGTCTGATCTGCCTATGTTTTGTTAGCTGCTCGCAACTGACTTGCAAGTGCGTCGGAAAATTTGAGTTTTAGCAATGGTTGCAATACTCTGCAGTAATGATAGGTGGTGCTAGTATACTAGTGTGTCGTAAAATATAAATGCAATGTAACCCGTCCCTTATTCCCGTTCATTAAGATTGATATGATATCCCATATATTTAAATGTAACCCATCACTTATTCCCCTAAAAACTTCAGATAACTACATAGTGAAAAAACAAAAATAAACTGTGCGCTACTATCTAACTTTTAAATATATATGGATACAGTGCAGTGACTAAACCATAAAATATTGAAATAAACCACAATACCACAGTGAATAAGTGATAAGATAATAAAATTATATCATAACCGTGTGGTTGATAAAGGCGTCTGCTGCTATAAACATTAGGGGTGGCTCAGCACCCCACACACTCTAAGAAATGGAAACAAAAAGAAAACAGCGCACAACGCCAAATAGTGAAGCAAGTATAAATATATATTATAATAATAAAGGGGTAATAAATCTGCGTACATCAAGTTGATAAAATATGTGCATTTAGTGTATATGCCGCCTTTGGGGGAATTTCCCCTAGAATAACCCGTCTCTCCTGTGAGGATTCACTGCTCGTCACGGCCACTTAGATATCAAAACAGTCCAGAGCCGGGAACTGTTTGCTGAGCCACTCCAACGGCTCTGGACTGTTTTGATATCTAAGTGGCCGTGACGAGCAGTGAATCCTCACAGGAGAGACGGGTTATTCTAGGGGAAATTCCCCCAAAGGCGGCATATCGCTGGATGAGGAGCGGTCCCACTGAGCATTTGAACCTGCAGTGAAGCCAGGCTGCTTAAAGGAAACCCCCTTGAGAGTGACGTCCTGCCGGAGAGGAGTGAGGGAAGGATCCCATGCCCCAGAACCACCACGGAGGCTCCTGCAGAGAAAGCCAAGTACCAGACCTTCCTGCTTACAGCTGCGGAGTGGTAAACTAGTGTGATATACACTAAATGCACATATTTTATCAACTTGATGTACGCAGATTTATTACCCCTTTATTATTATAATATATATTTATACTTGCTTCACTATTTGGCGTTGTGCGCTGTTTTCTTTTTGTTTCCATTTCTTAGATAACTACATAGTATTTTTAAAATATGATTTTTTAAATTAGATTACAATGAATGTCAGTTTAGAGATAATGCACAAAGACTTTGTGAACATACAATAATACCATTTTCTTCGATCTTCTTCGACCGGCATCTTCTTTGGGCTCACTCTCAAACACTCTTACCTGTTAAATGATTATGTTAAATACCGATGTAGCATCATGGTTGGTTGCGCAGTCGACACAAAATCCGCCACGGGAACGGTTCGAACACGCGTATGCTTGCAGAGTCCAAGCCACCAGACTAATTTCCGATCAGGATTAACACAGGGGGGGCCCCTGCTTCTGAATGGGACTCCCGCTGAGTGAATCCTACCGGGCTGCATCAGTCAGTACATTGAGACTAGACAGAATCAGTCACTCTCCCTGCTTGCCTCTAACAGGTGATCTCGCAACTTTTATTTTATTTGAATATCACAGTATTGAAGCATGTGGTCTCTGGAGCTGAACCGTATTCATTTCAGCCATGCGTTACAGGATCCAGCATGGGGTGCTGAAATCCCCGCCATGTTTTAATTTCCTGCGTCATGGCCAATGTGACCGGTACATTTAAACAATGCAGAGAGATACCAGCACCCCATACTGGGGCCTGTAACTCGGAAGCAGGGGCTCCCCGAAGGTGAAATTAATGCAGTTCAGTTCCGGAGTCCGCCTGCTTCAATACTGTGCTATTAAAATAAAATACAACCACTAAATAAAATACATTACACCCACCCTACCTGGGGACACCACCTCCGCTGCCCATTGATTGGCACAGTGTTAAAGCATGCCCATATAATATGGGCATGCTTTGCCACTATAGCAATACATGGGGAAGCTAAAAAAAATAAAAGATAAAACACATTCCATAAAAAATATACACATTCCAAATGTCAATAACTCAATTGATTGGCACAGTGGTACCATATAATCACAGTCAGTGGTCAACCTAAAAAAAAAAAAACAACCAACAATATCAAATTGAATCAAAACAATCACCAAATAACAACAATAAAAAAGTCAATGCAAACAAATACCAGAAATCAATGAAGCAAATACCAAATAAGCACCAGAATTACAAATCAAAACACAAAAAAAACCCATAAATAAATAAATAAAAGCAAACACCAAATAAACACCATTATTATAAAGCAAAATACCAAAAATAATCCACAATTAAAAAGCAAACACCTAAAAAATAACAGAAATAGAAAACACCAAAAACACATCCCATAATTAAAAATCAAACCACAAAAGAAATAGCAGAAATAATTAAAAGCAAACACCAAAATACATTTAAAAGCAATAAAAGCAAGCATTTGCCAAAAAAATGCATTGCTTGTCACTTTATGTATGTATAGCCCTAAAGGGGCATACATAAAAACATTGGCAATTAATGGGCAATGAAAAACATACAATGAAAAAAATACAATGAAAAATACAATAAAAAACTGCAAAATTAAAATAACATACATTCAATGGTTTTTCTTACAGTACCTTTTAGATCTCTTCACTCTCCGATTCCTGGGGTCTCAGGAAGCTCTCGAACAAAGAAGCCAGGTCCTCAGATGCAGTAAAAAAAATCTTTCTTTTCTTCATCTGTTAATTGTAATCCAATTGGGGGTCTTCTTTCCTCTTCTCCTTCATCTGTACTGCCCCCTGTAATCCAATATGGAGGAGATGTTGCTCCTTCACCTTCTTGGCATCAAATGAGACCTTATATAAGACCTGTGACATCACATTTGAGTGAGAAATGGTTCCCACCTAATCTGATTGACTGGAATAACCATGTCATATATTTCTTTTTTTTAGGATGTGACGTCATATAAAGGAAGTGAAGCCAGCCAATCAGAAAGGCTTTGCTTCCTTTCCCTTTAAGAGGACGTCACTAAAACCAAGATGGCTACTGTCACATGGTACTTCAACCAATCAGATTGGGAGATGTATATCCGCAATCTGATTGGTTGTATGAAACCATGTGACAGAGTCAAATTTTGGCATTTGTTTGTGTTTACTTTTTTATTGTTAAATCATGCCCATATTATATGGGTATGATGTACGACTGTGCCAATCAATTGGTTTATTGGCATTTGTAATGTTGTTTTTTTCATGTCATGTGTTTTATTTTGGGCCTGTTTTTTTTTAGCTTCCCCATTTATTGCTATAGTGGCAAAGCATGCCAATATTATATGGGCATGCTTTAACACTGTGCCAATCAATGGGTAGCAGAGGTAGTGTCCCTGGGTAGGGTGGCTAGGCCTCCCGGGTGGGTAGTGGGGGAGGGTGCGTTAACCCTTTAATTACTATAGCGGTTACTAACCTTTTTATTGTATTGTCGATGTCCATGGAGGACAAAGCGGTGATGAGGATGAAGACAACCTTCATCATGGCAGGGGTAAGTGCAAGTTTTATTTACTTTATGCTGCTGGTTTATGTTTTATTTTAAATGGGCAAATGCACTATTATCCATATCTGGATATTATTAATGTTGCCCATTACTGTACTGTATGTATTGGAGGTGGGAGGTGTATTTATTTGAATGCATTGCTCTTTTTTTTTTCGGTACAGGATTGGTACCACAGGCCAGCTGCGGGAACCACCCAAGAACCCACGGACACCCGTGCCCAAGGCCCAGCTGGAGGGAGAGGTCCATGTGCTCGAGGATGAGGGCCCATGTGCTGGAAGGAGAGATGGACACGTGCTGGAGGGATAGGATGAATACATATATATATGTGCCACTATGGATATAGTCCTGTTATATTCCTCGAGTCATCATTTGGATGGTTTAAAGGCATTAAGGTATTTTGTGAAACATTGTAGTTCCTGTGCGCTATTCAAAATGGTTGTAACATTTTTGCTGGAACATAATATTTTCATGTTTGATGGGGTTTATGATCATCAAGCACGTGAAATTGCGATGGGGGAGGGGATTTTTCCCATTACACACCAACCTATTCATGGGTTGGTGGGAGAATTTCGATGTGTTTGGTAATTTTAACCCATTTAGACAGAACATTGTATTTTACAGCAGATTGTTTTATGATCCGATAGTTATCCAGGATGGATTCATTGGAGAATTTTATAGTTTTGTTGAATGGGCTAATAACAATGATATAAATTTGCAGTTTACTAGTCATTCACTCTATATGCCTCAAGTCTAGATTTTTTAGATGTCACTCTTAGGGTAAATGATGATATGACTATTCATACTGCAGTAAAATTTATAGAAAAATAATTCAGGTAATAGTTTGCTTTGGGCAGAAAGTTGTCACCTCAAATTTTTGATAAATGGTATTCGGTTGGAAAATTCCTATGGATTAGCTCAAATGAGCTGAAAAGTAGATTTCTGAATAGATGCTATTCAGAATGGATGTTGGAGAGAGCCTATTGGAGAGCTCGTAACAGTAATAGAGAGTCTCATACATAAGGTGGTAATAAATAAAAGGAAGAGTAATATTAGTCAGGAGGAAACTATTAAAAAAGTACCAAAATTGGTAACCAATTTTAGAATGGAATATGGCATTGTCTGTGTAATAATCAGACACTGGCATATCCTAACACTTGACCCAGTTTTAGAGAGTTTTAGGACCTACTTCTATTTGTATCCCAAAATAATCATTGATTTTGAGAGCTTTGTTCTCCACCAGCTTATATCTGAGTACATCACCTCCGACACATTTTTTTTTTTACAAAACCTTCAGGTATACAGTATTTGGATGTGGGGAAAAGATTTACAAATGTTGTAAATATGTCAAGAAAATAAAACAATTTTGGAGTAGTGTAATGGGACGCAAATATTCCATTAAGCATTTCATTAATTGTGAAACATCAAAGTCACTTATTTGTTGAATTGTAAATGTGGTGTACAATATGTGGGGCACACTATTATGCCTTTGAAAGAGCGCATTAGGGAAGCAGCTTCAACCTTATTGAGAGACGTGATACTCTAAAAGTTTTCCCCGGTTTCTGAACATTTTATTTTACATAATCAAGCTGATTTGTCCTTTTTTTGTTTTCAGGGCATAGAGAAGGTTAGGATGTTGCTGGGATGAGCAGGATTGAAAATGCCACTCAATGCACATCTTGTCACATGTATGTGCACTTGGAGCAGCTGTTCCAAGGAGTATACCGCTGTGAGAAGTGTGAGCGGGTGGTCTCTTTAGAATCAGAGATTGTTGATCTGAAGAGGCAACTTGCAAATAATGAGGGACATTGGCAATCTTGAAAGGGAATTAGAGCTCACTGAGCAGGCCCTTGCTTCGACTAGTGGTGCAGATTGTTGTGCTGTTAGTGAGGAGCAGGTAGGTAGCTTGGTTGCTGTTAGTTAGGAGCAGGTAGGTAGCTGGGTGACAGTTAGAAGGGGAAGCAGGGGCAATAGGGAGAGGCACGTCGTTTCTGAGCTGACACATCCCAATAGATTTGCCGTGTTGAGTGAAGATATTGGGAATGTCGGGGCAGAAATGGCAAGGCTGGGGGAGACTAATTCCTCTAGCAGCCAGGGGAATAGTTCCTCCAGCACAGTGGGGACTCAGGATGCTCAGATACAAAGAAAGATTGTGGTGGTAGGGGACTCCATTATTAGGAAGGTAGATAGGGCAATCTGTTGCTGTGACCGCATGAACCGAACAGTTTGTTGTCTCCTGGGTGCTCGGGTTCGGCACATTGCGGATCGTGTAGACAGATTGTTGGGGGGGGGGGGGGGGACTGGGTTTGACCCGGCGGTCTTGGTACACGTTGGCACCAATGACAAAGTTAGAGAAAGATGGAGGGTCCTAAAAAATGATTACAGGGATCTAGGCCAAAAGCTTAAGGCAAGGACCTCCAAAGTAGTATTTTCTGAAATACTACCAGTGCCATGCGCTACCGCAGGGAGGTAGTCAGAGATCAGGGAGGTTAATGCATGGCTAAGAAAGTGGTGCAGGAAGGAGGGGTTTGGGTTTTTAGAGCATTGTGGCTCCTTTTCTGAGAGGTGCCATCTATATTCTAGGGATGGATTGCACCTCAATGAAGAGGGATCTTCTGTGCTAGGGGGGAGAATGCTAAAAGGTTGAGGAGATTTTAAACTAGGATGGAGGGGGGAGGGGAATGAAACAGATAATGAACTAAATGGAATAGAGGAGGATACAAGGTGGTATGGAGGTAGAATGGGGGCAAGTGCGAGTTTGACAAGCAGTGAGACACCCATAGTAAATACAGATAATACTAGAAAACTTCTAAAGACTAAACCAAGTGGGCGCAGAAAGGAAGGAGCAGATAAGATAATAGTACAGGCTGAAAAAAAACCTAAATGCATGCTTGCTAATGCAAGAAGCCTGACAGATAAAATGGGGGAGCTTGAATTAATAGCTGCAAGGGAGCAGTATGATATCATAGGCATTACTGAAACATGGTGGGATGAAACTCATGAATGGACAGTTAATTTAGAGGGTTATTCCCTTTTTCGGAAGGATCGAACAAATAGAAGGGGAGGTGGAGTATGTTTATATGTTAAACCCGATCTAAAACCTATTATAAGGGATGATGTTTATGAAGGGAATGATGAAAATGTAGAGACTTTGTGGATAGAAATTAGCAGTGGAGGTAAAAGTATTAAGAAAATGTTTTTGGGAATATGCTATAAGCCACCAAATACCTGTGAGATTGAGGAAGCTAAAATACTTTTGCAAATGGAAAAGTCATCAAAACTGGGTCATGTTTGCATAATGGGGGATTTTAATTATCCAGACATAGACTGGGGCAATGAGATTAGTGTTACAACAGAAGGAAACAGGTTTTTGGGGGTGCTTAAAGACAATTATATGACCCAAATTATTGAGGAACCAACCAGGAGAGGGGCAATACTGGATTTGGTCATATCAAACAATGTAGAAGTAATAACAAATATTCAAGTCCTGGAACATTTGGGTAACAGTGATCATAACATGGTCTCATTTGAAATAAATTATCAAAAAATAGGTTTCTTGGGTTCAACAAAGACCTTAAACTTTAGAATGGCAGATTTTAATAAACTGAGGTCTAATCTAGTAGTAATACAATGGGATGATGTTTTTGCAGGGAAAAATGTAGAAGATAAATGGGCAGTCTTTAAAACATTGTTAGAAGAGCACACTTATCAGTGTATACCCTTGGGTAATAAGTATAAAAGAAATAAGTCAAAACCAATGTGGCTAAATTAACAGGTAGGGGAGGAAATGGACAAGAAGAGGAAGGTGTTTAGATTCTTTAAGTCAGAAGGGACGGAGACATCGTATCAGAATTATAAGGAATGTAACAAAAATTGCAAAAGGGCAATCAAATTAGCAAAAATGTATAATGAAAAAAAGATTGCAATAGAAAGTAAGATCAACCCTAAAAAGTTCTTTAAGTACCTTAATAACAAAAAAATGAGAAAATAAAATATAGGACCCTTTCAGTGTGAGATGGGTAGGCAGATTATTATTGGAGATAAGGAAAAAGCTGTGGTATTAAACAAATTCTTTGCCTCTGTGTTTACCAGGGAAGAATCAAGTTCAATAGTAGTGCCGCACGAGGAAGCCACAACCTCCATATTAATGAACAATTGGTTAACTGAGGAAGAAGTTCATAAGCGACTTGAAAAAATTAAAGTAAATAAGGCACCTGGCCACAATGGCATACATCCAAGAGTTCTCAAGGAGTTTAGCTCAGAAATAGCCAAACCATTATATTTAATATTCAAGGACTCCATTTCCACAGGCTCAGTACCACAAGATTGGCGTAAAGCAGATGTGGTGCCTATATTAAAAAAGGGAGCTAGATCACAACCGGAAAATTACAGACCTGTAAGCCTGACTTCAATAGTAGGTAAACTACTTGAAGGTTTAATATGGATAACATTCAGGAATACCTAATGGAAAACAAAATTATTAGTAATAGTCTGCATGGATTTATAAAGGATACATCTTGCCAAACTAACCTTATTTGTTTCTTTGAGGAGGTAAGTAGGAATTTAGACCAGGGTAATGCAGTTGATGTGGTCTACTTAGATTTTGCAAAGGCTTTTGATACGGTTTCACACAAGAGGTTGGTGTACAAAATAAAGAAAATTGGACTCAGTAATAATACATGCACCTGGTTTGAAAACTGGTTAAAGGACAGACAACAGAGGGTTGTCATAAATGGAACTTTTTCAGGTTGGGCTAAAGTCGTGAGTGGAGTACCTCAGGGATCTGTACTGGGACCCCTGCTTTTTAACTTGTTTATTAATGACCTTGAGGTTGGGATCGAGAGCAAAGTCTCCATCTTTGCTGATGATACTAAATTGTGTAAGGTAATAGAATCAGAGCAGGATGTAATTTCTCTTCAGAAGGACTTGGAGAGACTGGAAACGTGGGCAGGTAAATGGCAAATGAGGTTTAATACAGATAAATGTAAGGTTATGCATTTGGGATGCAAGAATAAAAAGGCGACTTACAAATTAAATGGAGATATATTGGGGGAATCCTTGATGGAGAAGGATTTAGGGGTGCTTGTAGACTGCAGGCTTAGCAATAGTGCCCAATGTCATGCAGTAGCTGCAAAGGCAAACAAGATCTTATCTTGCATCAAACGGGCAATGGATGGAAGGGAAGTAAACATAATTATGCCCCTTTACAAAGCACTAGTAAGACCACACCTTGAATATGGAGTACAATTTTGGGCACCAATCCTAAGAAAAGACATTATGGAACTAGAGAGAGTGCAGAGAAGAGCCATATAATAAAGGGGATGGACAATCTAACTTATGAGGAGAGGCTAGCTAAATTAGATTTATTTACATTAGAAAAGAGATGTCTAAGAGGGGATATGATAACTGTATACAAATATATTTGGGGACAATACAAGGAGCTTTCAAAAGAACTATTCATCCCACAGGCTAAGTACTAAGGACTCGGGGCCATCCGTTAAGGTTGGAGGAAAGGAAATTTCACCAGCAACAAAGGAAAAGGTTCTTTACAGTAAGGGCAGTTAAAATATGGAATTCATTACCCATGGAGACTGTGATGGCAGATACAATAGATTTGTTCAAAAAAAAGGTTGGACATCTTTTTAGATGGGAAACATATACAAGGATATACCAAATAAGTATACATGGGAAGGATGTTGATCCAGGGATTAATCCGATTGCCAATTCTTGGAGTCAGGAAGGAACACATTTTTCCCCTTAATGGGGCTTTTTGTTTGCCTTCCTCTGGATCAATAAGTAAGTATAGATATAGGATAAAGTATCTGTTGTCTAAATTTAGCATAGGTTGAACTTGATGGACCTATGTCTTTTTTCAACCTCATCTACTATGTAACTATGTAACTATATGAATAGTAGAGGAGAGGTGTTCAAATTATTGAGTAAGTGTGAAGTATTTTTGGATATTCCTATTACATACTAGGAGTCACTCCATTGGGACTAAATATGAAATGGGATGTTTTCCATTTTTATTGAGGCTCCATACTGCGCTCCTTGATTTACATTTATTATCATGTTGCATTGTGCGTAACTGTATATATACAAACATTATATCCATAATATAACATTGCTGTTCTTCCTTGTTAACATGATAGTAATATGTGGATAACAGTATCACTTTTTCATGAAGCATAGTTTGTTACTTCTGAAACATATTGGTTTATATCCCGTCCTGATTTTATTGTTTGCTTCACTTGTAGTGTGGTTTTTTTCGGTATTAGGTTGATTACTATAAATGTTTGTGTGATCTTGCATCATTTATACCTCTGAGGAAGCACACATGAGGGTGTGAAACGCGTTAGGCTAAGGCTATGCTGGTTGTCCTGATCTCTGAGGATTAAAATTGGCAAGTTTTTAAGAAACGTACATTGTTTCTTTGCATGGTGCGACGCTGACTGGGATATTTTTATCTCTGTTATCTTGTTGTGTTAAGAAACAAGAGTGTCCTCCACTGTTCGTGGGGTTTGGCATTTCATTTTAAGGAATGACAGCATGGGCAAGCTGTTGTATCTTTTATATAAGCCCAATAATATGTCTAGGTTTCTGTTTTGTTAAAATAGGCTTTAGTTAGTTGTAAATTGTACCATTATCTCAGCTCAACTCAATTACGTGACTATAATCTGTGATGTTATCCCTATTTCTTTTTGTTATGGGTGAGTGCTACCTGACTTCCAAAGTTATAATACAAACTCTCAAAAGTTCCTCTAAATGGTGCTGTATAGATACAGATAAAGAATACACCCACAGTTTGTTAATTCAGCTGTGATAAATAAGAATACCCATCACACTGGAGCTTATCAATACACAATGTGGACTGGGTACTATGAGAATTGAGATAGCTAATTGAGACTCAGCAAAAACATATACAGAAAGTTTACGGTGTCACCAAAAGCAAATAAATAAGGCATTTGTTTGAGACTAAATAAATAAAATAGGGAGACGTGATTTTATTAGAAGAGAATGATCCATATGTTTCATTGTGCAGCCCAGCAAATTCATTCCTAAATAATTAATTTTGGGTGCAAAACAAATGTAGTTTTTCCTTTTGAAGAGACATTGGAATGTTCTCTTTAAATGTAAGTGTCAGATCAGCTACATGCTCTTTAAATAATATGTAGTCCTGATCACAAAAAATTACTCCTTCAAAGAATGACATTCGGGATATCTCATCTGCGCATTATCCATTAAGGAAAAAAGCATGGACTGATCCATTGAGACAAGAGACAGAAAAATACAGAGTGCTACATTTTCAAAGTGGCTTATGGAATTGAAATGTCAACAAATTATCCCAGATCGAGCGCAAATACAGTATTTAAAAAAGATATACAATAAATAAGAAAAACAAGAGGTATAAATACAGTCCTGTAATGGGTGCTGCTCCTGAGATGGATTCAATCCAAATCCATAGAGACAGTGAAGGCAGCAGATCGGGTGCGCTCTCACATCCAGGTAGGTATATGTATTAAAAACAGGAAAAACACACAATAGTGCAATGGATTACAGAAAGTGGGAAACATTCCCAAATGATCCCTGAGGGATTGCCCACCCAGGATTGACTCCTTGTATCCGGTGAACTGCTGTGGATGGCCACCACAAGGTTTTTCCGAGTGAGAAGGAGTGTTGGATTTCCCCTCACTGTTTGACCCAGGGTGGTCCCACTGCTCAGAACCATCTATGTTTGTGAGTGCTACTGATTTTTTCATATTTATGTTATTATAAAGCAATCTGCACTATATCTTGTGTCCTCTCTTCCATATTTTGGATATCTCCTCCATATCCTCCCTGCAATCTGCGACCTGAGTTGGTTAGTCCTAATAACCGCAAGACTCTTACTACTCATAATAAATTATAGTAGGATTACTTCTGTGTATCATTTGGGATTCTCCCCCCACCCCCCTGTTCTGTACTCCATTGCACTATTGTGTGTTTTTTCCGTTTTTAATACACATACCTACCTGGATGTGAGTGCGCACCCGATCTTCTGCCTTTATGGAATTGAACGCCTAGTAAATGAAAATCATTTGGATACAGAACCAGCAGTGAACACAGACTCAATGTCCATATCCATTTCCAGCCTTCCAATAACAATAACACTGGTGTAAAAGCTACTTCACATATTAAAATCAACTGCTGGCAGAGATGAATGAGCCATTGTTTGTAATTATTTGTCTTTGTTAATGCACAGCTTACTGTCAGCAATTAAATGAATAAAGGAAACGTTTGCAGACAGATAAGCTTTATGACACTGAAATGAAAATAGAGACCCAAAATTAATTTTAAAACCTAACAAATCTCTCTGTCCTTTTCCAATGAGAAACTGAGCCATTTATCATAGTCAAATATTATTATATACTTTTTTTATCAGCCTACTGTAGGTCCCAGTCTACAGAGTGTGAGTATTTTACTATGAAATGTAGCATCACAGTCATTTCCTATGTTATATTCTACTTTCATCTGTCTTTCTTTATGTCAATACTTTGGTATGAAAGACTAGTTTAAGTTGTACAGATATTAACTAATTCTCGTCTTGCCTCTCAAGAATTAACTTCTCAGGATCTATCTAAAAAGCATCCAGACTGACTGTTTTGCTTTACTTTACTTTAAATAATAACTGCCAAAGAGACCATGGTAATTTAGACATAGTAAAAGACCCTTGTACGTAGCATGTGGAAAATAAAAAAAGTGTGCTCAGACTGCACTCATCTGCTCCAGAAAAGCCAAAAGTTATTCCAGTTGTTATGGGAATGTTTATGGAGAGGTGGCCTGCCAAAAACGGCAACATACATACAGAAGGGAAACATATTCTCCAACACAGCAGCGCAAAACACAAAGCTGACAATAGATCTATCAGCATCCAAATATTTACTGGGAGGAAAAAGAAATGACAAAAATAATGAGAAAAGGCAAAATAGCGCGTCTTTGGATTTCCAATCTTCTCCTATGCATACAAGGTAACTTTATTTGTACTAGTATATGTCACACTCTACTTAGGAAGCGCACTTCCTAAATTTAGGCAGTGTCTCTTCCCCCTTGAAAGAGACAGCTACTCACACAGAGGTGTATTTGCATTGGCACTTACTGTCCCTTCCCCTTAGGGGGAGTGAGCAGTGATACCTTACTCCTGACTCTATTAGAGAGTCAGGGAAGAGCAAGCACTGCCTCGGGTGCCCTTGGACTGGGGTGGATGTCCAGGGACCATCCGGAGGGTGAAGTCCAAGAACTGTGCCATGCAGAATAGCAGTATATGCTGTGTTCAATAAAGTGTTCCTGTGTTCAATTATACTCCTGCCTTGGTGTGCAATCTATCTGGGGGAGTGGAAGTAAGTTCTACTGCAGGGATTGTCTCCACATCCCTGGAGCCAGCAGCAGATGGAGGCACTGTACCATGTGAGATAAAGACAGTAATGTACCCCAGAAGCCTGTCCAGAGGTCCCCACTACCACCGGCGGACGACTCAGCATCTTGTGAACCAGCAGGTAGCCAGCACCATACACCATGTAATAGCAGAATCTCCCAAAGGGTAGGGGAAACACTGTTACATACTGTATGCAAAAACAACGGTCGTTAGTTATCTCATTAGAATATACCTACCTGTAATGCTAATCATACACATGGATGCTCTCCTGGCTTCCTTTAAAAGCAGACGATTTCCAGGTGTGAAGAGCAGGGCTATCCACCATCTGAGATAGTTTATTGCTAGAGCTGCTGTCCTGAATAGCAGAGGTTGTGGGTTCTAATCTGTTAGATCTGTCACCAGAAGTGTGTGCAGTAGCGGTTCACAGCTCACCGTAGGGGGTATAATCAATGGATCTCCACCGTAATAAGTAAACAGGTTGTTTTATTGGTGCATGCAAAAATAGAACAGATTGCCACAGAGTAACTCTGATGCGTTTCGTCCAACTAGGGCTTTGTCAAAGAGTTCTCTTTGACAAAGTCCTAGTTGGACGAAACGCGTCAAAGTTAGTCTGTGGCAATCTGTAGTGGCGGAGCTTATTGATTGTTTGCCGGAGAGCCGTAGAGCTAGTTCCACGTGGGGGACACGGCACTTACAGCTTCATACCTCCTTACCACTTTATAGCCCCCATCCCGATGTTAAGTCCTGTGTACACATTCACACTCTCCTGTATATGCATATAGATTTATGGACCTGATCGGTGGTATCTTTCATATTGATATATTTATTGCGGGACATTTATACTTCTCTACACTATTTGGAGCATAGGTTTTGGAGTTTGTTCTCTACTATCACTAGATCTGTCACCAGTAACATATTCATCTCGAGTGGCCTTGTGACTGAAATAACGTTAGGTTTAATCTCTGCATTACATTGAACAGCCTTTAGTGGATGAGATGTTAGGGGAAATGCCTCTTTTGCATCTCATTAGCACTAACCAGGCTCGAGTTATTACTTAGGCACTATATGCACGGTGCCTAGGGCCCACAAAAAGTAATGGATGTATTAAGGAAAACTATTTTGATACATTCCCTAAAGATCTATAATAAAAGTAATTTAACATTATTTAACTTTCACACTTGGGCAGGACAACACTCTGCTTAGAAAAACCATCTGTTTTAATGTCCCTCACGTGCTAATTAAGTTGGTTGGGCCAGTCAGGTAACATTTTAGAAGTATATAAGTAAGCACACAGCAGCTTTGCTGTCTGCAGCCATGTTTGAAGTAGCCAGGTTAATGTAGAATGTTAGTGCTGAATTTTAAAAGGAAGTTCAAAAGGAGTGAACAAGTGGACAACACCTACTGGTCCTGATTCCTGCATTTGATCTACGCTGGAAAGGAGGATATTATCTATCCCAGACTGCACACCTCAACACTTAACTATTGCTGTGATACCACCTTTACTATTCATATTTGCTATGACCTTACTTGTTTTCAACTTATTAATTTCTTTCTACCAGCCTCATGTCTCCAACTCTATTCATATATCTCCATCTCTCCTTTCTTCGCCACTTCTCAGCTCTCATGAATTACTTTCTTACCTGTGCCTTCGGTCACTACACAGCTATACCCCCTGCACTAAAACACACCCCTACAAAACATCTTTCTCTTTCAATCCATACTTTCTTCTGGGATATCTCGCCCAATCCTGGTCCATGCCTTATTTCTACATGCTCTCGTCCTCGTCTGCCAAATGCAACTTCTACTCCTTCAGGTGTCAACCCCTCCCACCTCATACCAATCCCCTGCCACCCTCCCTCCTCTCTCCCTTTCTCCTGTGCCCTTTGGAATGCCCGCTCCCTTTCTAACAAGTGCCTCTGTCCATGACTTCTTTCTCTCACTCTCTGCTCCTATTTGCTATAACTGAGACTTGGCTCACTCAGTCTGACTCTGCTCTGGAAACTGCCCTCTCTTATCGTGACCTTTCTTTCTCTCACACTCCACACCCTGGTGGCAGGGGTGGAGGCGTGGGGCTCCTCCTCTTCTCTCTCTGCCGTTACTGAACCCTTCCTATTCCCCCCTCTCTTGCTTTCCCCTCCTTTTGAGGCTCACACTGTCCAGATCTTCTCTCCTCTCCCTGTCCACGTGGCGGTCATCTATCGCCCACCTAACTCTACTCATTCCCCTTCTGCCTTTCTCTCTCACTTTGAATCCTGGCTCTCTTTCTTTCTCTCCTCAGACTCTCCTGTTCTTCTCCTTGGGGACGTCAACTGCCACATTGATGACCCCTCTCTCCCCTGGGCTGCCTGCTTTTTCTCTCTAACCTCTTCTTTTGGCCTTCAACAATGGACTGCAGCCAGCACCCACATGGATGGCCACTATCTAGATCTGATTTTCACAAAAAACGTTTCTCTCTCCGATTTCTCCATTTCCCCCTTTCCTCTCTCTGACCATCACCTAATCACATTTTCTTTCTCTCGCTTCTCCCCTTCTCCATCTCCATCTACCCCTCATTTCTGCAGAAACCTGCGCTCTATTAACCTACCAGCCTTTGAGTCCACTTTACGCTCCTCTCCTCTCTCAGTTCTGGACCAGACCCTGATAACCTGGTCAGGAGCTACAACTCTTCCTTATCCTCCTCTCTTGATCTACATGCCCCGCTTTCTCTCTGCCGTCTTCGCCCTTCTAACACCAGACCCTGGCTAAATTCCCACATGCGCATGCGGTGTTCCTCCACTTGTTCCTCTGAACGCCTCTGGAGGAAATCTCATACTCTCGCAGACTTCCTTCACTACAAATGTATGCTATCCTGTTTCAACTCTGCCCTCACTCAAGCTAAACAAACCTACTTTTCGTCACTAAAAAACACGCACAAATCTAACCCAACCCGACTCTTTTCTGTCTTTGACTCCCTACTCAAACCACCCTCAGCTGCCTCTTCTTCTTCCTCCATCTCACCTCAGGACTTTGCTGACTATTTTAAGGAAAAGGTGGAATCCATATGTCAGAACATCCCCTGTGTTTACTTCTCCCGTCCTGCACCTCTTTCTAACTCTCCTCCTGCCTTACTTGACACTTTTCCGCTGTCTCAGAGGAGGATGTGTCACTGCTGATCTCCTCCTCTCCCACTACCACTTGCCCTCTTGACCCCATTCCCTCCGATCTCCTAAAACTTCTTGTTCCTACTTTAACCCCTACGCTCACACACATTTTTAACTCCTCCCACTACTCTGGTACCTTTCCCTCCTTCAAACATGCAAAAGTTATACCATTACTCAAAAACAGCAAGTTTGACCCTACCTGTCTTTCTAACTATTGACATATCTCTCTCCTACCTCTAAACTCCTTGAACGTCACCCATTCTCTCCTAGACCCCCTACAATCTGGCTTCCACACTGCTCACTCGACTGAAACAGCCCTCACTAAAATAACTAAGGACCTCCATGCTGCCAAAGACAGAGGTCATTACACTCTGCTCATATTACTTGACCTCTCTGCAGTATTTGACACCGTGGACAGCCCTCTTCTCCTTCACTTTCTCAAAACTCTTGGTATTCAGAACAAAGCTCTATTCTGGAACTCCTCTTACCTCTCCCCTCATACTTTCAGTGTCTCTTCTGCTAACACTACTCCTCCTCTGTCGATCTCTCTGTGGGGGTACCCCAGGGCTCTGTCCTGGGACCTCTTCTCTTTTCTCTGTACACACTTTCTTTAGGTGACCTATTCACATTACTTGGGTTTAAATATCACCTCTATGCAGACAACACTCAAATTTATTTTTCAACCCCTGACCTTACACCTGCTGTACTGATCAAAGTTTCTGAATGTCTCTCTTCAATATCATCCTGGATGGCCCTAAGCCGACTTAAACTTAACATGGCAAAAACCTAGCTCCTCATGCTTCCTCCCAAACCTGGCCCTACTACCTCCTTCCACATTACTGTTGGTAGTACTATCATTCACCCAGTAGCCCAAGCACGCTGCCTAGAGGTCACACTCGACTCCTCTCTCACATTCTCCTCTCACATTCAAAACGTTTCTAAAACCTGATGCTTTTTCCTCCGCAATATTACAAAGATACGCCCTTTCCTCTGTTGCTCGACTGCTAAAACTCTGACTCAGGCCCTCATTCTCTCCCGTCTCGATTACTGCAACCTCCTGCTGTCTGAACTTCCTGCCTCTCACCTGTCTCCCCTACAATCTATCCTAAACCCTGCTGCCAGAATCACTCTACTCTTTCCTAAATCTGTCTCAGCGTCTCCCCTGCTCAAATCACTCTCCTGGCTTCCTATCAAATCCCGCATCTCACACTCAATTCTCCTCACTTTTAAAGCTTTACACTCTGCTCCTTCTTACATCTCAGCCCTAATTTCTCGCTATTATAACTAATTACATTATTTGGAATGCGCTACCTTAGGCAGCACTGCTGTGTACATACTTACTAAATCGCATTTGCTATCCTTTATACACGGATACTACTTTAGAGTATATGACACATTATGGTCTCCCCATGCTAATTATGGTACAGATATCCCACTCTGTAACAGGGATATACTGCATATATTATCATAGCGTCAGCACATTGCGACTACTCAGTCATTTGTGAGAGTTCGATCATTACCACTGGTTACAGTACTACTGGAAATAAAATTATTTGTTTGTTGAATGAGTTACTTACATACCAGCTGGGTACTTTGTGATAAACCATAAGAGAAAAGAAGCAATGTTATGACTAATATGCTAAATGTTACAATAGTTGTAACATACCAATGCAATAAAGGGAGGACAGAGAGATTGTATATACATAGACATACATAAAGTATATTGCAACATAGGGTAATTCACCCATAGTAATCTGTGCCTAAATATTCTCTACTTACCTGTTTTACCAAATACTACACTGAGATGTCGGAGTGGACTTAAAAAAGTAAATACACACATATTAATGTGATCACAAGTCTGTAAATTATAAATATAGTGTCTCCAATCCACTCCACCCCTATAAGGATTTTAAACAATTCACACTGTAAATAATTCACTGAAGTCACAACATTTATTTTTGATGTAATAAAATGTTATTGTTTTGTTTTTATTGAGTTTACTGATCCATAGGTCAATAGAAGGCCATATTAGCACACTTGTCTTGCTAGGACTAAGGGCCTCATGCAGTAAGCGTTGATAAGGGAAATATGGCCATGTTATAGCCAAAATTGGGTTTGAGATTCAGTAAGCGCCGATAAGTGCTTCATATCGCCAGGTTTCGGAGCCGATAATTTGGTTATGGCCAGTCGCCTGCCGATAAGCCTGTTTTCGACACTGATCGCCACTTTTTTAAATCGGCTGGATTCAACAAAAAAAAACAGCTTATCGGGGCTGATCGGCACTACGAAATTGAGATGTTATGGCCGATTTCTCCCGCCAACTAAAGTTGGCATTTTGGACGGGAGAACGATCGCTAAGGCTGCCGGAACGGCACTTAGAAAAAAAAAATCTTCTGTACATCAATGGAAGTCAATGGAGCGGGGACGTATAACAGTATAGTACTGTTTACGTTTCATTGCTCACAATACAAGGGGGATTTGCATTACAGTGTGGGGGCATTCCCTGCATTGTGTCACAGCTGACGTGTCTTATTTGCATAACATTCGACTTTTACATGTTTTCAGCATTTGCGGGTCACATTACTCATCATGTGATGATGTGGCAAGGGAAAATACTATACTACACTCTTAAAGGAGAACCTCACATCATATCACACATTTTACTCAACTCAGCGACAATTATTTACATGATGTCACACATGTCACACATGTCACACATACACAGTATATTCATCTTCCTTTACATTACACAATGCTTGTAATGTGACATGCATCTTTAAACGTTCATGTACATCTGTATTCTCATGTTTACATATACTTTTGGGTCCTCCCTATTTTCATGACGTCACTTATTGGACGCTCAATCACATTGCATGTTTACATTGTAACCGTTGCATTACAAGCACTTCAACCTAACTTATACACACATGTACAGTAATTCATCATTGGGACACCTTGTAAACTCATTCTATACCAACTATCCTCCTTACACAAATGCATGCATATGCACACGACTATTCATTGTTGCCAACATGTCACAATAACATGGATAATTACACATGTTACACAAAACTTTTCCCACGTCAATCTCAGCCTTTTTGTCTCATTACATGACTGACTCTTGCGTTCACAAGTGTTACATGCATTGCACATGCAACTATTTATTTGCAAGCAATCTTTGTACAAAGCTTCACGTCACATCATTGCCAAATATCATCATTCCCTGCAGAATACACACAACAAATACTTAGAACAACAAGTGCACACAGCTTGCCACAGAAGTACTTTATTATGTTAATGTAACACCTTGCATTTTACTATGTCACCTGACATCATCACATACCTATTTAAAGGACGCACATTACCTGCTCATTCACAGCTACTCATTTCAAAATGTTGCGAATGTTTAGGAGACGCAGGAACATTCTTTTCTATGACATGCTTGATGATCAAGAGAATCATATAGGGCAAGGTAGGGACACACCGAGGGACAGTGACAGTGACGCGGATACGACAGGGACAGGGAGAGGGACAGGCCGAGGGACAGGTAGAGGGACAGGAGATCAGAGGAGAAGACAGAGGAGACAACTTGTGCCTCGTCCGCGTCTGTACAGGGAGAGAACCCTGTTAGATGGGATGAGTGAGGAGGAGATTGTAAGTCGCTATCGTTTGAGTTCAGCAGCAATCTTAGCTCTTTATGAGGAGATAAGGGGGGATTTAGATTTTTTCACAGCCAGAGGTCGTGCAGTCCCTGGGCTTGTTAAAATGCTGTGCTCATTACATTATCTTGCTTCCGCGTCATACCAGACAACTGTGGGCATAGTGGGCGGGGTCTCGCAATCTACATTCTCGCGGGCCTTGACCCAGTTTCTCTATGCACTCAATAGACGCGCTAGGAATTATATTCATTTTCCTACAGAGGCGACAGAGTGGCTGGAAGTCAGGACTGGCTTTTATAATATAGCAGGGATACCATGTGTGCTGGGTGCAATCGATTGCACACATGTTGCTTTGATTGCACCTAGTCAGAGTGAGCATGTGTACCGCAATCGGAAGCACTACCATTCACTCAATGTACAGGTGGTATGTGATGCCACGATGAGGATAATGCATGTGGTACCCAAGTTCCCTGGTTCCAGTCACGATTCCTCTATCCTGAGGAACTCTTCAGTCTTCCATGCGTTCGAAGAGGGACATTTTGAACCTGGTTGGCTGCTGGGTGAGTACATATTTACATGTTCTAACACAAAACACATGTTGATTTAGGAATGTTGGCATTGTACAATTTGATCACTAATGTCAGCTTATGTGTGCTCCATTCATTATAGGTGACTCAGGATACGGAATTAGGCCGTGGCTCTTGACTCCGGTGCTAAACCCTCAAACTGAAGCAGAGGACAGGTACAATGCAGCCCATATATCTACAAGATCTGTTATAGAGAGGACATTTGGCCTACTCAAGACCAGGTTTAGGTGTCTGGACAGAACTGGTGGGGCTCTTCTATACAAGCCTCAAAAAGTGTCTGATATTATCCTTGCCTGTTGCATTTTGCACAATGTTGCACTCAGGCACAATGTACAGTCAGACCTAGCTGAGGCTTTGGTAGACGAGCATCCCACCCATGTAGCTGCTGAAAATGAACAAACAGCCAGTGGTGGCCAGACACGACAGAATCTCATCAATTCATTTTTTTCTTGTAAGTACAAACTCATATGTTCCTAGTACTACTTTTATAGTTTAATTATGTTATATTAACAATAATGTTTCTTTATATAACCTTCTGTTAGGACACAGATGAATATGGGTTGCACACCTTTCTTTTCTCTGCTGTGTGCACAAAGGGATGTGGCACCGGTATGTTATTGTTGCACAGGTTATATAATCCCTCTTCAATTGTACTTTAGTTGTGTGTATGTGAATACAACTTGGGTAACAAAGCAATAATATTTTAGCATTGTGTTATTCCTTATGCTAAGACAAAACACATATTATGCCCATAATCATTCATGCTTCTAGTATGCTTACATACAATGTTATTGGTGCAGTGTAACATGTACATCCATATGATGTGTACACCAGGCTGATTTACATTTTGAATGTCATGAAATATACATGGTGTTGTACATTTAACACCAAATACACACTTTGCTGTGTTGTTTACGGTACTGAAGATGGCATGTCAATGTTTGCAATTTATATATTGTTCCTTTGCATTATAGGTATATCTCCAGTATGACTGATCATGGTATGTATATTTGCTGACATCTCTCATAAGATGTGGCTACCTCAATCTTCCTATAATTATTGGAACTAAAAACCCAACATATTGGTTTAAACACAAATGTTACATATATGTACTTTCTGTATCATGTATATGCATTTAGCTACTCTTGAGCTTTCATGTGCATTGTATTACAAAATGATTACTCACATTTCATCACATTTTATGTATGTTTCCTTATAATTTCCATTAATGTAATATAGAGGTGGTTGGAGAAAAGGGGATAACTGTACTTATTTGTTTACTTACGGGAGCACATTCATCACTAGCATAGACACACTTTTTAAGACAACTGTTTGTGTCTCTATCAATTGGTGTAGGATCCATGTATAACACCGACAAATGATAACACCAGCTTTATTATGGTAGCTTATATCATCATATTGACTATACTATGTATTTCTAAACGATTAATAAACACAGTAAACTATAGTTAGTTAGGTTAATGAAATATACACAGAAACGTACTTCATAACATGATGGTGATGTCATATTCAGAACATCATGCATTGGAGGGGACCATAACATCTGGCCAGTAACATTATTTGCTACAGTCCCAAACCATTTTATCTACATACCCATGTAACAAGAGATTTTAAAAATAAATGGCTACTTGGTTGTAAGTGTCCTTTACATTGGGAGAAGGAGTGGCTCACTGAGTAAAGACACACACTGGCACTGATAGTTTGAAGCAGGGGAGTCTGGTTCAATTCCCGGTGTGGGCTCCTTGTGACCTTGGCCAAGTCACTTTATCTCCCTGTGCCTCATGCGGCAAAAAAACATTTGTACGTTCCACGGGCCAGGGACCTCAGGCTGAAACATGTGTCTGTAAATCGCTGCGTACAACTAGCAGCCCTATACATGAACATGCTCATATTATTATTATTATTGTTACATAGTTTCGACAGTCATACGTTCCATTACATATTAGAATACACAAATGTGTTAGCAGAGTGGGAATGGTTGTTATATATAAAACACACCATGTCATAAAATGTTAGTAGTCATTAAAGAACACTCAATAAAAATTCATGAGGCACTCTTTTGCAACATCATTATGTTAATTAAGTGCTTATGCAATATAGGCATAAGGGTATCACATTTTTAATTGTTTGTTAATAAGCGCTGCAAGCAATATAAAATTAGTTCCATATGTAGTATAGTAGTCGGTGGCTCCTCCTCACAATCATCTCATATAAAGGTAGACTCTTCTGAAATCATACATTGATCCGATTGTATCTTCCCCGACATCTCTGAAATACAGCAAACACATGATGGTCAAAGATGGCACCTTACTAGATATGCATCCGTGACAACGCGTTACGCAGCTCTATATGATTGTGTAGATACACACGTCACTCACTTATATGTTAGAAGTAAAACTGTTCATCAGTATGTAATGTTTCTTTAAATTTGTAGCAGGCATAACTATGTATAAGAAGTGAACGTTGCCTGTATACTGAAAGATGTGCGCGCACATCTTTGTGTGCGCACGCACTTCACGCTTGGCTCCACTAACTGTTAGCGCATGCGCAAAACAAAGCGTACGTTGTGCGTTCAATACATGTTGAAAATACCAGTAAACATAACATCTTTATTTCAAATACAATGAAGACGAAACTACATTCGTTCTAAACGAGTACATCTGTATTCTTTTTAAACAGACGTGTTTGAACAGAAAGCACGGCCGATAACACAATGCGCAAATGCAATACGTGTGACGTCATGTTAAGCCAGCGTGAAACGCACGCTAACACTCCTCCCACTCAATTAACATTCGGCTAACGCCCAGGGTACGCCTACAAACACTGAGCCGCACGCATCACACACTGCAGTTACCGTTACTATAACAAAACATGACAGCCAATAGGCTTTGAGGCGCGCACGTCGCTTGGGGGCGGGACTTACATCACTAATCCTTTTTAAGGACGCCTTGGCCCATGACAAGGGTCCCACGTCATACGTGGTGGACCCGGTTTTCAATGTTGTAGATGTTGCATGATAACAAAACAGGTATGTGTTAGAGTAATGGTAAAATGTTGCTAATATGTTTAAAGGGATAGGAAAGTACGTATATTTATTCCGTCAGCAATGTGTACTACTCTTTCAGGTCCTACTATATTGTATTAGGAAACAATTTGTTTGTGATCGCTACATGTTATGCAGTCTGCAATGTTACGCTGTATCCACGCATTGAAAGTGAAAATGGTGGTTACAAAAAAAAAAAAAATTTTAACGCAGAGTCAACGCATAACGATTGTTATATTTACCATTCTTCTAGAATTAACTCTTCGCCTGGCTGCAACTGGTCGCTCCAGAAATGCAAGCCATTTTCATCCACGCTTAACCCAACCGCTGAATCCAGTATGGCACATATCTCCTCCAGGATGCGCTCATAGGAATCGCCACTGCTTTCTTCAAATAATTGGTCGGGAGGTAGGTTCATTTCTTCCGGTTCCCATTCCAATGCAATTTCAGCTGAAAGGCTTGGTACATAATCATAGTACTTTTGTTCTTGTACAATGTGGGTTTCAGGAATGGAGGCTGCAGATATTGCAGCACGTATCGATTCAAACGGATCAGTAGTAGCGGATACATTGCTATTGCCATTAGGAATAAATATGCCTTTCACGACAATATAAGTGCCGTCTTTCAGGATAAATTGTTTTTCCGGGGCAATCTTCCAGAAACCATAGGTGTGTTGTAGCTTATCCTGGTCACGTTCAAAAAAGTCATTACTTGATAAAGTGAATCTTATTGAGGAATTAAAATTCCGTGCATGCTTACGGTCTTGGTAATAAGGATATTTTGCTCGAATGAAATCATCGATTTGGCGTGTGCTTGCTTTCTGTCCGCGACTGTTCAAGATGGCTTCACAGATCATGTACTTATACCCTAAAAGGGGATTAATATTGTTAACGAATTCATCAGCCATGTCTGAGTAGCACAAAAGCTGTGTGCAGGTCTGTGTTATTTGCTCATCAAAATGAATGTGCTGAATGGCTAACAAACTCCTGTTTTTCCTTGTCAAGGTCAACAAAAGTAACTACTTTGACTCCTTATTTCAAACGCCAATTGGATTTGGTTGTCTAATTGGGTTAACAGTTGTGGTTCGTGATATGGGACTGTGGGAGAAACATTTCTCCTTCTTTTATCTCGTTTGTGAAAAACATCCCTAGACTGTGAATGCGTTCACATAGTGTTTTTTTGAAAACTAACAAAGACCAGTGTGTGAAAATATTTCTTAGCCAGGCATATCAGTAAAAACACACCTGCAAAAAGAAATGTTTTTTCCCCGCTTACATTTCTGTGTGTATGTGAAAGTCTGGTTAACTCCCTGTCTGCATGAGTTTAAATACGTGTGTATATATATATATATATATATATATATATATATATATATATATATATATATATATATATATATATAAATATATCTCTTATAAAAATATATATATATTTATATATAATATTTTTTTTTTTTTTTTATATTGCAGGAGTACACACAACATTGATGGCATTAAGTATACCTTGTATGAAACCTATTTAAATGGTGAGAAACATGATTGAATTAAGTAATAAACATTTGTTTAAGCACAATACTGTTAGAGTCTCATACTTAGGATATTTCTCAAACATTAGGCCTGTATTATTAAAATAGTGTGCTTTCACAAGGAAGCATGAAGTGTATTAGTTTGTGTATACCAGTTTATATAGTACTATATATATATATATATATATATATATATATATATATATATATATATATATATATATATATATATATATATATATATATATATATATATACACATATATACACACATATATACACATATATACATATATATATATACACATATATACATATATATATACACATATATATACATATATATATATACACACTCACACACTCACACTCACACTCACTCAGTGTGTGTGTGTGTGTGTGTGTGTGTGTATATATATTATTATACATTCTGAGATGTTATAGAAACGAACACACAACTGATTAAAGGACAAAATTACAATGGCCAAGCAAGGCAAAGGTAAGTAATAATTTACACATAATCCTGCTGTACACGTACAAGAAAGATGTTTGCACTTACTTAGGTGTTTTAATAATTGCATGTGACTAATATGCATATGCAATTCTTACATCAATTAACACACCCAAATGCAATGTTTTGCTGCAAAGTCAATGGCAGCTTCTCTAAACTTAGCAACTGGCTCCTGGTGGACCATTACTGAACAGACGATTACAACATAAATATTTATAACACAATTAATTATGAGTGTTAACATTTCCAAAACTTCACGTGTACAAGAACATAGTTGAAAGTTTGGAAACAACACAGTCTTCAGCATACATACAATAGTAATTAGATAATCTGAAGTCAACAAAACAAGGCCAAACACATATTTTCTGAATTATAACATTTATTTTTTTTGTTCCTTTTGCGAGCGAGTAACAGGCCTGCTTGTTGTCTCTTGAATTTTCCTTTTTCTTTTGCCACCAACTTTAGGCACAACAGAGCCACTTTGAGTGGCCTCTGGCACTTCACGGGCAGGGCTTGTGGCCAGTGACTGTTCACCTACGGGGCTTGTGGCCAGTGACTCACCTACAGGGCTTGTGGCCAGTGACTCACCTACAGGGCTTGTGGGCAGTGATTCACCTACAGGGCTTGTGGCCAGTGACTCACCTACAGGGCTTGTGGGCAGTGATTCACCTACAGGGCTTTTGGGCAGCGATTCACCTACAGGGCTTTTGGGCAGCGACTCACCTACAGGGCTTTTGGGTAGTGACTGTTCACGGACAGGGCTTGTGCCCAGTGACACATGTGAGCAAGTTGGTAGACACTGCACAAGTGATGGTTGGTCTGTTTCATGTGTGTCTTGTTTTGTTTTTGTCGCCTCCTTTGTAGGTGTCTGCTGCTGAATTTGTACAGATGGCAGCGGTAGGATGTCATCAGGAACCTGCACAGCAATGTCTGCTACTTGACCGGTAACATTTGGGCCTGGTGAATGAATCTCAGATGAATGTGGTGAAAACTGACCTGCATGAACAGATCCTGGCTGGGAGGTGTTGAATTGTGGTACATTAGTCATTCTCCAGTAATTAGCTTGTGTTTGCTGAACAACTAATGCTTCGAATGAGGTGTTGATTTTTTGCAACTGTTTAGGCACTTCAATGAAGACTCTGTGGAGATGTGCCAATTGTGATACTGTTTCTTCCTGCAGTCCAATCATCCTTTCCAGCACTGTCATCATGTCTGAATGGCGACGATTTTCTGCGTCCACTATTTTTCCCTCTGAAGCTACAATTGCATCGTATGTGGAAGTTGATGGACGATTTGGCGGTACAACAGTTTCTATTGGCACCTCTTCATGGTCACATGATTGTATTTCAGTCTCTTCTGTGGCGTCATCCTCATCATACTCATCATCCTCATCACCATGATGTTCTAAAAAGAAATGTACACATTATTAAATGGCATGTTAATGTATGCTGTGTTACTATGTAATTGTACTGTGTCCTAAGTAACACCTAACATGTTAGCATACGTTTTATAACCTCATTAAAAACTACCTTGACTTACGAATAATGTTTGGACTCAGTATGAAATATGAATGAATGAAAAGTTGCTCTAAACTCAGAAGTCCTACATGATAATTAACATCACTAACACAATACATGTTGCCTTACACTTAATTTTCACTGACACTAAGTAATCCTATTTAAAGAAGATGTGCAAAACAAATAATGCACATGACAACATAACATATAGAAGAGCACATATTATATGGCCAGCAAATGATACACTCACCTTCTAGTAGTGTTGAGCTGGCTGACCCAGGTGAAGACACTTGTTCCATCTCAGGTGACACATGTCCTCCAGGGGCAACTATATATAACAATAACATAAGTTTTACATTTACATGTGTAAATATTGAACAAACACTTATTGTATGTTCTGTATTTATGATTAACTAACAACATCAGTTCCTTAACCGAAAATGTGTGTGAAAGTGAACATAAATAGTTGTAATAACACTGTACATGCCTGTGTACTTAGAATTTTTGAGTTCCCTAACATACAACATACTATGTTTCTGCAGTAATGCGTGAGGATAAATAGATTAAATGAGTACATAAAAATCATATGTTGTGTAGTGATATCAGTATCATAATGTACATAACTATCATGAGATGACCATTCACAATGGTTATCATGAAGGTGGTCATATTGCAAAAAGTGTTGTTTTTGGTAGAGGATATGTGTGGTACATTAATCGAAGATGTGGCACACCTGAATGTGGCTGTGACTCAACAAGACAACACATGCAGTGTGTGATAATGTGTCTTTCATAGTAGTTCAACTATAGATATGAGTGAACTAATGTGTGACGTACGCTTTGATAAGTAATGAGTTGTTGGGGCATTTAGTAGCTAGAGTTAAGCTTTCCAATGAGTGTGATTAACTTCAGTTGTGCTATTCAGGTTGTAAGAAAGGTATTCCCTTCCCCAAAAAGCCTAATCAGCCACACCTTTCAATGACTTGAAACAGGTGCAAATGGTGTGAACTAAGTTGACCGTGAAATGAGGCTGTAATTAGTGTGTGTGCTGAACCCCACCCCCTCTGTTGAAGTGTATGCTGTGATGAGATATTAATTGCAGCTGCTTTAACACAATGGTAGATGAGCTAAGTAGTCATCTGCAGTGTTTAAGTTATGAAAACAATGACATAACATATGATACGTGTGCCTCATTATGCTGTCTGTATATGACATAAAGCAAAAATGGACCTTTTCATAAGCAACTATAGATGTGTTAGTGCCAGTGATGTTTGTAGGCCGTTACATGCAATTTCTTTGATGCATGCTTAAAATAGGCAGTAATGTCATGTTTGTCGGAGTAAAATCAATAAAATACACAATAATATGATACATATTTCTGTTCTGTACCTGTAGCTACTAATAATTTCTCATGAACATGTGTTACACGTGTACTACCCTGTTGTTCCCCATCTTCGCCCACCATCAATTGCTTCCACTGCAGCTATGCATTTTGGGAATTCACATGTAAATGAGCACGCAATGGCACGTGCTATATTAGTTACTGCTTTTAGTAGGACTACTACATATATGTCTATTTTGAGATATATATATACAGAATCAGACATATACATATATAGATGCAGGTATGCTTATATTGTGAAGACAGTATAAAAAGCAGTGTAAATATGCAAAATAACTGTAAGCAACGACACGCCTAGTACAGTAATATTTATCACCTGCTGGAAATTGTGACGGATAAATTCCAATGTCACGGTCACCAGCCAAGCCTTCCACGACGACGGTAAGTAATTTTGGCCGAAGCAGCTCCTCCAATGGAGTCAATATGAGACGTTGTGGTGTGGGCCCACCTCCAGTGCCAGTAGCATGCACGCGTTGGTCTTGTATTTTCTTTTTCAATTTGGACCTAATATCATCAAATCTTTTCCGACAATGATACTTGTCCCTGACACTATTCCCACAGGCATTGACACCAATGACTATTGTGTCCCACATTTCTTTTTTGCTTGCTGCACTTGTCCGCCCTTGAAAAACATATAAAAGATATGAGGTAAATGAATAATAATATAAGCACCAGTTTCCTACACTGCTAGCTGTTCCAAGTGATAGCAAACATGCTGTTTTATGTGTAATATGTGCAGCACATGAGCATTCACTACTAAACCTATACATGTAAGCAAGGTTGCATTCATATTGTATGCAGTTCTGGCAAATTGACCGCCTGTGTTTATTTGTCCTTGTAAGGCATGATAAAAAGCTGTGTTTCCACACTAATGAACATAGAAAGATATTGTGTACCCATATTTGCATATGAACAAAACTCAGATGACCTAGGATCACATGTATTTGAATAATAAATGTAAAGTTACACTTACCTACTAAATGTCCATAGAGACTGTCATAGTGCTCCAGAATGCCAGTGACAAGAGCCCTATTTTCCTGGTCATTGAAGCGAGGATTACGTGGCTTCTCCACACGTTTTTTCCGAGCAGGTTTAGGGTCAGAGCTTGGCTGGTGCTGACTGGACTCTCCTTCTTCCAATGGAAGAGCCTCCAAAAGCTGGCCACCAGCAAGCACGCCACCACCATCCACCCCATCAGCAACTGCGCCACCAGCAGCACTCCCAGCACCAGCACTCCCACTCCTAGCACCAGCACTCACACTCCTAGCACCAGCACTCACACTCCTAGCACCAGCACTCACACTCCTAGCACCAGCACTCACACTCCTAGCACCAGCACTCCCACTCCCAGCAACAGCACTCCCACTCCCAGCAACAGCACTCCCACTCCCAGCAACAGCACTCCCACTCCCAGCAACAGCACTCCCATTCCCAGCAACAGCACTCCCACTCCCAGCAACAGCACTCCCACTCCCAGCAACAGCACTCCCACTCCCAGCAACAGCACTCCCACTCCCAGCAACACCACTCGGTGCACCAGCAACATCACTCCCCTGAACAGTACGTTCACTCCGACGCGTACTCCCACGAGTAGCACTCCCACTCCCACCAGCATCACTCTTCCCACGCTTTGCGGGCATACTTCCAGCACTCACAAAAAACAGACAATAAATGTACAGGCAATCACACGACCCACTTCCACATATAAAACAAGACAAAGATGTAAACAAAACAACAAAGGACAAAGCTCACCCAATACACAACAAGTCTCTCAGTCAATATGCAAATGTTCAATCGTCCAGCTCTGTGCGTCTCTCTCTCTCTCTCACTCCCAACAACACAGAGAATGATTAGCAGTACACGTTGCCTTTAAATATGGCGCGCAATCAAAAACATGCTTGTTTCGCCTGATTCAGCAAGATTTGTGATTGTGCAACCTAACAGCACCCCGCCACGCACGCCGATACACCTGTGTGTGATCGGCTCATCATCGTGAGAGTGGGCGGATTTGTTTTCGGGTTGATTTTGAATGTATTCGGCACTTACTGCATACGGAGAGGGAAAAACGCCAATAACATGACTAATCGATAAGCTTGCCGATTTCACATAATCGTCGCTTACTGCATGAGGCCCTAAGTTTGTTCCAAATTAAAAATAAATATTCAATACATAGAGTGCAGTTTAGGAGGAATCTTCTGTATCTTCTTTGATATTCTGTGCTTCCATTACTAATCCTTATGCACCATGTCATTTCATCTAAAGTAAATAAATAAAAATAAAAAAGGATGAGCGGTTAATGTTAACCATTTAGCAACCATTTTTATAATTGTGACCTGATCATTTGTGGTAAAAACAGTTATTCATTCCTGTACCTAGTAATATGAACTACAGTATGTTGTGCGTTACATTGTTTTGGGCACTACTTGTAACATTGCTTGCCTTACAGTACACTACCGACACACTTTATTGCAGCACGGCTAGCACCGCAAGCCGGGGGATGCCCCGGCGTGCTAGCCGCACTCCCTCAGCGTGCCGCGCATCACCGATGCGCGGTCATGCGTCATCGGGTGCCTGCGCCCCCTGCACGCGCGTCCAGGGCTCCCCGAGGGAGCCCTGGTGTCCCGCGATGTGGGGGACGGCGGCAGGTGGTTCCGGGGGACCCGGCGTACCCGGCAGCGGGAGGGAGAGCGCCCCGATCGGAGGGCGCTCTTCCGCTGCTTCGGCGCGCGCCCGGCACCCTCCGGCGCGCGCCAGGTTACTGCTGCGGCCGAGAACGGGCAAATGCACGAATAAACTCGGCCGCAGCAGTATATGCTTTTGTACCTCTCTGCAACAGAGGTTTTCTGATTTACTGAACAAATTGCAGGAAAAACGGCGGTGCATCTGCTGCTGCTGAAGATAGATGTGAGACCACAAACTGCAAACTGCAAAAACTAGGTGCAAAAATTTATTGGGGGCATAATAAAAACAGCCAAAAGGACACGCTAACGCGTTTCACGTGGTATCCCACGCTTTATCAAAGAGAAAATATCACTACACGATCGCATACTTAAATACCCACAATTCCCTGTCCAATCCTATGACGCTATGTTGCTCGGGCCAATCGGAAGCTCAGGGGGCGTCACACCCTTCTAACTAGCATAGGGCACGTAAGCCTGAAACACAGCAAGCTGAATTTCACTTTGTGATTGCAAGGGAGGTAATGTATCCTCCCAGCTATGACGCGACGGCCCATACGGCCAATCACATGCCTGTTGGGACGGGGAGTCCTGCATGTAAACAGAGAGCTTTTTGAAAGTATTTACTCGGGGGAGAAAGGAATGGTGGGTATATCAGTAAAAACATAGAACCTGCTGGGTCACTGCTATAATGTATGTTACATTAATCAGTCTTATAATACCTGATGTTGCAATAATTAAAGAAGCAATGACCCACATGAGGATTTGTAAAAAATTGAATCTGGCGTCTTAAGACTAATCTGTGGCTGAATGGAATTTGCAAATCCATAGTGGATTTGAATTTCTGCTAAACTTTCGCTCATCTCTAGCAGCTAATTGCATGATAACGCATTAAAAGATGCACTAGTAGAAACACATTATTGTGTGAATAGGGTGCAATACTGTTGCCTACATCAGTATTTTTCCTAGAAAAGGTTAATTTCTTTATAATGGTTATTTAAAATTGTTATTTTTCTCAAAATAGACTTATTCCATCTAAGGGGTTATTATTTAATTTATTAAATTTTGAATATACACTGTATTGATAATTGTATATTATTGATTATTTTTATGTGTAATGTTATATTGGTTTTCGGTCTTCTGTACATTTCTAGTATTTTTGCTATTTTTTCACATCTGTTGAGTTAAGGTTTCGCTGTTGGGTTGTTTTAATTTTTGTGTGGTGTAAAATGTTGTCAGACTCCTCCCACCTGACTTCCTTATTTTTCTATTCCACTTTGAGTTTCATAGCACTTCAGCCATTGCATATGACTTTATCATGCCACAACTGCAGTAACACATGGTGGAATGATTGTTGGAACGCATGGTGAAACTCATGCTTGAACACACGTTGTGGAAATGCATTATGAGGTAGCATATACATGGGGGATATATAGCTGCAGTGGGGGTATTATATCTTTGTACCACTTGCTAAAGAAAGGTTCATGTTACCTGAAAGGTCACTCTACTTGCCTTTGCACTCATCTGAAGATTAAATAAAGTATACGTTTTCAACATTATGCTGACTTGTGCCAGTGAGTATCTAATTTGGTTGGGCTAACTCTTATACTGTTTTTTTTATTTTGGCATAAATCCAAAATGATCCCATATTAAATTGGCAAGATAATCTATCATAGCTGATAACAGTAGAGTCTGTGCAAAAATTCTCAGTATTGACGCATCTTACATTTTTTTCTTTACAGTACATTGACTGATTCCTGGGAGAACATTGAGGCCTCTTTTCTGACTAAATCTTGGTGCTCACTTCCCCAAAAATCAATGATTTTAAGGGCTATCAAGTAGTTTCCTTCTCTAAATGCTTCCAGGAAGAGGCTCTAATGATTTATTATTGCTGTTACGGAGGAGTGGTTATGGAAGTGCAAAAGGTAGCTAGAAGAGAGTGGTAGAGGATTCTAAGAACTGGTGAAATCTTATAGGCCTCACTGCAGGAAAGGAGGGACAAATCAACTGCACCAGATTCATTAAAAAAAAAAATCCATTCCAACCAATGGGATTTTTTTTCTTTGCTAAATCAGGTGCAGTGTTTTTGCACCAGTTATGCACTGGCTGTGCAGTTTGGAGACTTTGATTAATGAGTAATACTTGAAATGCCTCATGCCTCTTACTTTTGATTAAGCCCCCAAGGAAACCCCATTGTTTATTTTGCGTGCATCAGCTTGCTGTTTGTGGAATATCAATTTGTAGAAGTGCTGCAAAGCAATGGACATACAGTATTCTAATAGGTTATGTTGCATTCTTCATCTCAATCAATTATTTTCAGTAGCATTACAAAACTGTACCTGACCTGAGGTGATGTAAACACTCTTGCCATTGAGCTGCATCAAATGAAATTAATTTAACACATTTAAGTTGGCCATAAGCAGAAACAAATGATACATATCAAAGCCATCAATTTCTGTAAATACCAAAATAGCAATTTGTACAAAAGCTTGGAGCAAGTGAAAGGTTAGATTTCAAAGACCTTTCACTGGGATTCAGAGGTTTTATAGGAAGTCCTCTTAATTAATTGATAGCAATGCTGTATTATGACCATGCAGTTCAAGCTATGCATGTAATGTACTGTACATGCTGCTTAATTTAGCTACAGTACTTAACTGCCAGCATTTTAAGTATAATACCTTAAGTATTAAGACTAGACTTCTACTAACATCTATGCAAGTCATGGAACATGATACTTCTAACTTTAACAAGGCAAAACATGTTAAACCCAACATGTGGACAAAAGCTGACAGGCACTAAACTCGGCTGCCATTTTTAAACTACTATTTTTGATTGATGAATATAAAAGCAACAACAGTTACCTGTAATGTAATATGCTGCAAATTCCATGGTTTCAGCGCTAACAGGACTCGAATAAAAAGTTGTTTCTTATTTTTCTCACACATCCGCTTTCTTTCCATGCTTCTTCTTGCTTCTAGGGATTTTTCTTGCAATCCTAGTCCATGTTTTACAGTAGAGGCAACGTTTATTGTAACATTTGCCGTAAACTAGCCGGGTTACATTCTGGGTATGTGCTGGGTATGTGCTGGGTATGTTCTGGGCTAGTTTGAGGCACGTTTAAGGCATTTCTGCATTGACTAACGACCCATAGGATTAACACAGCAGGGATCCCTGGCAGTCCAATTCAGTTTGAATGGGACTGCCAGGGACCCCCGCTGTTAATCTGATAGGCCATTAATCAATGCAGAAATGCTGGGGCTAGTTTAAGGAAAGTTTAAGGCATGTATTCAGAATGTACCTGGGTGTTTCCTGTTTTTTTTGGGGAATTGCCACTGGTTTTTGTTCGAATAAGAGTTGCCTCTACTGTATCTCTTCGTGTTTTTGTCCCCGCCTCTCATATCCAACTTCTATTAATCGTGGTGTTATCCCCTCTTACCCCACACCTATCCCCTGTCAACCTCCCTCCCCTCTCACTTTCTCCTATGTCCTTTGAAATGACTGCTATATTTCTAACAAGTTCCTATCTATACATGTCTTCTTTTTCCCTCACTCTCTATTCCTTTTTGCTATAACCGAGACTTGACTCACTCCGTCTGACTCTGCACTGGAAGCTGCCCCCTCTCATGGTGGTCTTTGCTTCTCCCACACTACGCTTTGATGGCAGGGGTCGAGGCGTGAGGCTCTTCCTCTCCACAATTTGCTGTTACCGAACCCTTCCTATTCCTCCCTCTCTTTATTTTCCTTCCTTTTAGGCTCACACTGTCCAGCTTTTTTCTCCTGTCCCTCTCCACGTGGCGGTCATCCATCGCCCTACCTATATTCCTCCCCTTCTGTCTTTCTCTCTGACTTTGAATCCTGGCTCTCCTTCTTTCTCTCCTGCCATATTGATATCCCCTCTCTACCTTGAGTTTCCTGCTTTCTATTTCTAACCTCTTCTTTTGGCCTTCACCAATGGACTGTAGCCAGGATCCATAAGGATGGTGACTACCTGGACCTGGTTTCCCCCCAAATCTTCTCTCTCTCTATGATTTCTTCATTTCCCCCTTTCCTCTTGCTGAACATCATCTCATCTCATTTTCTCTTTCTCAGTTCTCCCCTCCTCTACCTCTATCTACCCCTTGTTTCAGCAGAGACATGCCCTCATTTAATCTACTGGCTCTTGACTCCAATTTGCACTCATTGCTATCCTCTCTCTGCTCAACTACAGACTCTGACAACCTGGTCATAAACTATAACTCTGTCCTATCCTCCTCTCTTGATCTACATGCCCCTTTCCTTATTTGCCATTCTTGCACTTCTAACCGCAGACCCTGGCTAAGTTTTCATTAACTGTAGGCATGCTACACACCTGCACTCGCTCCTCTGAAAGCCTCTGGAAGAAATCTCATACTCGCACAGACTTCCTTCCTTACAAATGAATCCTATCCTGTTTAAACACTTCCCTCTGCCAGACTAAACAAACTTACTTTTCTTCACTAATTAACACTCCCAAGTCTAATCCACATCGCCTCTTTGACTCTCTACTCAGATCACCATCTGTTATCTCTCTAACTATTGCTCTGTCTGCCTCCTGCCTTTTACTCCTTGAATGCTTTGTTTTCTCTCGCTTGCCCCACTTTTTTACCTCCTATTTTCTCCTAGATTCTCTACAATCTGGTTTCTGCACTGCACACTCCACCGAAACAGCCCCTCCCAAAATACTGTATATACAGTATGACCCCCATGCTGCCAAAGACCAAGGTAATTACAACCTGCTTATATTACTCACCCTCTCTGCAGATTTTGCAGGGCCAGCTTGGACTAGCAGCAGAGAGAGAGACACGCCGAGAAGCTTGTGTGAGACACTCACGAGGAGTTCCGGCATTGATCCCCTGCATTGACAGACTGTTAACATCGCGAGAGCCGGGCCGCGTCACACGCAGCGTCATACGCCACGGCCGATCACGTGGTACGGAAGTCACTGAGACTGCGGAGAGGACTGGTAACCTGCGATTCTACACGAGTGTGAGAGACTCGCTAAACACTCTCTACTGCCTGTTGTTTTCTCACAAAATGTGAGTTGATCACTTATATTTTACTAAGTCTTTTTTAGATTAAAAGGTTTTACACATTTTGTTCCCTTCCATTATTTCCTCCCCACCTCCCCCTCCCCCCCCCCCTCTTGTGAGATTCATCCATAGTGAGACGTGAGTGCCTGAGACAAGGAGCACCTGGAGTAGCTGCAGCTGATTGCCTGTGAAGAAGAATTCTGGAAGACCTAGCAGTATACAAACAAGCCCTATACAGCTACGTTCGTGAGTCCCTGAGAGGATTACAGGCTCTTACTTATCTGATCAGTGTAAGCGCATATCTTACCATCTTAATATTTATGCATTTATAGATATACTGCCCTATGATCCCCCTTTTGTGTTTTTCTCTCTTCCCTGTCATATTTGCGCTTAGGTCACTCTTCTACATATATATATATATATATATATATATATATATATATATATATATATATATATATAAAATCTTTAATAAAAATGTAAGTTTAACAAATTGTAATTACCCATATTTGATCCATTAAACACATTACTGTAAATTTTTGACTTTGGCCCTACAAATCAGGTGGCTCAGACCGGGGAAGAATGATACAATTCACAATTGCCATATTGTTGATATATCTGGTTTAATACCTTTGTTTTGCCAGAGGGGAAAAAATATTGCATTGCTGGACCACTTGCACTACAGGCAAGTAACAAGTAACGTGTAGGTCTCCATTACACATTTTTTTTAAATGTGTCATTAGAATTAGTATACTGTCTTTTTTAATCTTCATTTGCAACAAATAACAAAGACACACTTAATAATACATTTTAAAAAATAACTTTATTGTACAGCATTATCAAGAAAATCATTCTGACAAAAGGCAAATTGTTATCAAGCATTTGACAGGCCAAACTCCTGATACAATAAGTTAAAGAATGTTTCCACTTTCTCTATGTACACTGAAGTGAATCACTGTTCCTTAAACCTATTATCCTCTGTACTGATGCAGTGGCCGTTATTCGAACACATCACGGCGCCGATTTTGAGTTCTCTGCTGTTCCCCACACAGCATGAACGCGGCCAATCGCCCCAGGCACCCGCGCTTATCTCGGATGTTTTGTTCGAATTTCATGGATTCTGTTTCTTCGTTTGCAATAAAATGGATGAATTGTAATGTGTACAGTACTGTGCTACTGTGCTACTGTGTCAATTTCATGTTTTTAATAGCCAGAACACTAAAATTCGTTTTTCTGCACTCGCCGCGCTCGCATCTTAGTGCGGGAAGGCTGGAATTCATCCCGCGGTTTCAAATCGGGATTCCGATGTACATGACGCGTGAAGTGTTCGAATAACGGCCGCTGCATCAGTATACATGTGTATTTCCAGTTGAAATCTAAGGCCCTTGTTCTATAATATGCTTTCACTATGATGCTGCCTCCCTGTGCTGGAAATAAGCTTCATTTATTTATAGTAAACAGAACTACTTCTCAAACACAAGTAAGACAGCATCACAGCATATTGAATAAGAGCCTAACCGCGAAAACAGTATATTTATTTACAAGTAACCCATTATCACATAAAAACATGTTGATGATGTGAGGGATTTATTTCATCACTGTAGCAGATGAAATAAAGATAAGTGATGAAGTACAGATCATTTAACAGTCACCGCTTTTAGCACGCAAACTGGGGATAAAATCTGGTTACAAAACGCCGTTTACAACTTCTGTACATACGTGACCTGTCTTTGCAGACATCAGCTACTAAGTGCTGCAAACTTTATATTATATTTTAAACTGTTTTCCATCTGAAATGAAAAAGGAGATATTTTAGTGCCATATTAGACTATTGGATGCTTCACACGTCTCAACTTATTTATTATTTCCCTTCATTTTATTCAAAGAAAGTACACTTATACTGGGTCACATAGGTGAAGAGATATTAGCAATTGAGAGATAGTATGTGCTACATACAGTAGCTACATTATTTTCAGATAGCTCCGCGTCCTCATGTGGTTGCATTCTATTTCTGGTTCTTTGTCTCCATATTCCATATACTGTAAACGTGGGACTACTGAAAACAGAATGTTTTAAGTTACCAAACTAAGGACTGGATCAAGGGATTTCACGATGACTTGGGAGTCAGGTTGGCAATATTGCAGCACTACATGAAATGGGTGAACACAGTATGATCATTTTGACTAATCTTTCATGATGAGACGGAAAACTGGACCATTCATCATCATTATCACTCAAGAGTTGAAGCTAAAACTCTCATTCTTTAAGAATCTGTATGGGGGAATACTGTCTGCCTACTCACTTATGTAATACAGTCTGTTTTATATATACACAGAGTGGTATTGTAAAATTACAGTAATCAGTCACCAGATAGAAGGGTAACTTATAAACAAAATGCAATTTATGCAGTACTCAAAGTTCTATCAACAAAGGACCCATGTTGGTACCTAATTCATTAGTTATTGTTAGTGTATCCATACTGTTCCATTCCTGTAATTAAAAAAAAGAACATGTACAGTACTATACAGTATATGCAATTAAATTTCAGAAGACAGGCCAAAATGGGTTGTTGAAAGATCACATGATTAAGAGACTATGGGGATGTATTTACAAAACTGGGACAAAGTCAACGCAAAAAAAACAGCACTAGATGTGTCACAGAAAACGAATCCCACAAAAAGCAATGGGGTATTTCACTTGGATAAATGAGGTGCTATTCTTTTGCACTGGGTTTGCAGTCAGGAAACTTGAGTAAGTATCTAATGTAATGTAAACAAATACAGTATATGCCATACAGGGGACTGGATGTAAAAAGAAACAAATGCTAGTGTAAAAAGTACAAATGGCCTCATGTTATACAAAAGAGGTAGTGGCAATGATAAAGACATAAGCCTAAAAGATGAAAAACATCTAAAGCATTTCCAACTTTCTGTCTTTAATACGAGTATTTTACATTCATTAACCTCATGATGAAATAGCATAATTGATATGTTAAACTGCTATAGTACTCTATATGTGGATGTATCGCTGGCTTTCATTCTTCATCTGCTCATATATCATACAGTGTGGTCCCCAAGACAATCAAAAGGTACCACAGGTCTGCAATAAAAATGACTGCAACACTCAATGCCAAAAGTATCCTTTTTTTGTTTTTATTTCACTAACACCAACATCATTTCCTTGGCAGAATATAGATAATACAATACTTTGTTATACTTTGAAATAGGAAAAAAGAGGAGAAAACATGCAACATTAGAAAACAAGACAGTCTAAAATTTGAACACTGAGGTAAATGTGGTTTGGTTGTTCTATATCAGGGGTAGATATCTCCAGTCCTCAAGAGCTACCAACGGGTCAGGTTTTCAGGATATCAATCACTGCTTCAGCACAGGGGGCTCAATCAATGGCTAATCCAAGACTGAGCCAATGATTGCGTCACCTGTGCTGAAGCAGGGATATCCTGAAAACCCGACCCGTTGGTATCTCTTGGGGACTGGAGTTGAATACCCCTGTTCTGTGCTAGTTCACATGAAGCCATAGGGAAAGATTCTAACCTTGTACAATAAGTATTACCATTCAAAACAATTGCAACAGGTATAAATATTCTTGTTCATAATCACTGTTTAAAGTTTATAATAAATACTGGTACTGTATGTGCAATATTTCTACAGTCATTGTTAGCTTATGCACACTTACTGTATTGCGAACACTTTTTTTTAAAAAAACACGAATACCAAAGAATTGTGTTTCTGCAAGCTTATTGAAGACACTCAAAGCTCCTTTTTACATTGGAGGCTGTAGTAGCTGCATATGAAAAATGTGTACAAATACCCAACTCTTTTTTAAAAACTCAATATTAGATACAAGTCTTGAAACACAGCTTGACACAAAAAATAGCAATAATATACAGTACTTGTATGAGCATTTATCAGTGGCAGTCATTTCTATAGTTTAAATATACAGATAAAACACTGATACTGTGAAGAAAAAGAAGAGAAGTAACCAAGTATATTTCCTGGTTGTAACTTAATATATTTGTTGTGGCCCAGCTTTCAAAAGGAAGATGGGTTGTTAGTCTTTGTGTTATTTAATAGTTTTGCCTTAATGCAAACATTGCTCCACTTACTTTTTTTTTTTTTAACTAGAATTTCAACCTTAAAATAATGGTTCATGTTATTTTGTTTCCTAAAAGTTTTTCATCAAGTAAAAACACGAGCAAAAAATGTCCCCTTATTGCCACAAATATAATACAGCAGTAGTTCTGAAATGTTTCCTTGTTGCGGACCACTTCAATGTTAATAACCGTGTGGCGCACCCGCAGACATAGATCATCAGCATACTCCAAAAAATACAATGGGCTCTATGTATTAAATGCGCCTTTTTTGATGACTTCGGCGTCTGTCTGCGACAAGGTGAGGGATTGGTGGAGCAAGTGGGAGGAGTTAGGGTGGGTTACATTTGCATATTGGTGTTAAAGAATATGCACCGTGCGCAACTTTTCTTGATAGTCTTCTTCGTTGGTTTTCTCCGGCACCTTAAAGGTGGTGTAAGTCTTTCTTTTAGCGCAGAATACTAGTGCAGCTTGCGTCAAATTCTAAATCAGAAATACACTTCATAAATATGTCACGGTCAGGGCACACATACCTCTCGATACATAGAGCCCCACATATATCTATATATACTGTATAATGCACCAGTGTTTGAGAAGCAGTATGTCATAAGCCAGTATAAATATGACAGAAAATCTATAAGCTTCAAGGTAAAGCTACCAGAAATCAATTTCAAGGGTTTGGGGGCACCACTAAAGTCATTGTGGACCATGGGTGGCCCAGGGACCAGAGTTTAAGAACCACTGCAATACATGACAAAGTTGGTGCAACAACCACGCACAATACAATACATCCATAGAAGATCGTTTTTTTGGCTGTGCACAATGAATATTTAGAAGGCAGTAAGTCTGAGTATACTGTAAGTAAATTACTTTAGTATAAATATACATGGTTGTTGCTTTCGCTTTTCCTGAACACTTTACTGCCTTTTATATACATACATGAGCTGAGCAACTAAAAAGTTGTCTACTACGTATGCGATATATTATTAGAAAAAAAAGAAAATTTTAATATATTGTTTGCTACAGGTCACATTTTGTGAGAGTGATGTATCAATGTAAAGAAAGTGCAATGAGAAGTTCACATCACTTTAAACTTGGTGGATGTTTTGCTGATGCAAATGCAATATATAACAGTGACTTACAGATGCAGCAGTTGATAGATCTCGTGATAACGTGTGCACCACGAAACTCTTCCCTAGCTCCCCATGTTGACATTTCCAGAATTGCAAGTTGATACACATGGTGCAAAACTTGGAGAAAGGACCTTGATACAGTACAGTACATTAACGCAAGATGATAATGACGCAATTTGCTTCAAATTTGCCTTTGATACATCACTCCCAATAACAGTTCAGCCAAGTGGCTAACACTTTTCTGTACAAAAATATTGAAGCCCTCATTAAATTCGAAAAACATAAAAATTAAATAAAATTAGCTTCTCACTTTACTCTCTGTTACATAGATTGATCTCTTCTTATTTTAAATCAACAAGAGAAAACAATGTATACAAATCTGATCACTTTAAATAAAATCTATGAATATACTCTACATTTCTCTGCAAATCAAAAAATGAAAAGCAGTGTTATATTCTAGGGGTCAAGTCCAGTATTTCAAAAGACTGACCCACACAATTCTAACCATATACTGTACATAACCTTCATTAGTTTAATTTAAATGGCAATATTGTCTTCCGTTCTTAATAGAGTTCTATTAGCAAATCATCTTACCCCATTCACCATGATATCGTTTTTCATGGTAAAGTATTTCAACTATATACGCTCATGGTGTATTTCAGAATAGATTTATACTTTTTCTAGATTTAGTTTATGATTTTGTGCTTGTATCTGTCTCACTTGTAATACTGTACATTGAATAAATACACACAGATGTCAAGACTTGGAGCCCTCGTAAAGGTAATTTTTAGTGCAGGACACTTATTATTTGCTTTTATCTTTCTTGTCACTCATGAAGTACATGTTTGTCCTTTAGATTGCCCAGGCCAACAGGCATGCCCTCTGTTGCTTGATCATTACTGAAAAGATATACAGTAGTTTACAACGTGGATGATGTTTGCTTGTATTCCTTCAACATGACTGAAGCATATGTCCCACTTGGGGGTGTGCAGAGCACTGATTCTGACACAGGTGAGCTAGGCACAGAGCTACCTGAAGCTACCGAATCCCGAAAAGGAGATGGAGGTGTCAAAGCAGGTGAATCCTCCAAGACCAATTTGCTGGGAATCAGATCTTCTTGAGGGGGATCTGTGTTATCATATATGTAATCCTGAAGGAGGTTTAATTTTTCACTCGCCACCTCCTCTGGTGGCGAGTCCATCCTTTCGTTGAAGGTTGTCATCTGAAGTGGAAGCTGAAGTTGCGGTGGATACAAGGATCCAACTCCATTCCCTGGGCCAGGCATTGGAATAATTGCGTTGAAGTCAGGAATGCCGGTCGCAAATGTATTGATCACACCGTGCAGCTGGTCCATGATAGACTTTTGCAGCGGCAGGCTCATGGAGACTTGTTCAGACAAGTACAATGATTCCTCCTCTAATTCTTGAGAGGGTGGAGGAGTTGCAGTCAAGCGCCTGTGTACCACCATGGAAGGGCTGTTAGATGGGTTGAACCTTACTGGCTCATTTTCTTCTTCCTCCTCCACATTGTACAAAGTGTTAGTGCTTATATCTGAAAATGTGAGGCTCTTGTTGTGAACCTGGTAGCCTTTGGTTAGGGGCTTGATCACGGCTGTCTGATTTGATCCTGTCTCCTTGCTCTTTACGTGCACCGATAGTCTGTGCCACATGTGTTGTCCCTTCTGTACTTGTCTTCCACCTGGTTCAGACCATGACACAGACTTTCCATTAGAACTATGAATAAAATAAAGATGGATGCATTTGAATAAACAGCATGCACATCATCTACATCAAAAAGTAAAAAAAAAAAAAAGCAAAAGAATGTAGCAAATGATTTTTATTTACTTTCGTCATGAAATATGATTTTTTACTTATTTAGAATTTAACTTCCCTATGAGAAAGTATTTATAAGCTACCAGAAATGGGATTGATATCACTGTTGGGGAATCAGAGATTGCCAAGAAACACAAGATTCCTCACAGATCATCATATTGACACTATTTTTGGCAAACCTAAATTATTTGTCACTGTGCCGAGATCCGAATACGAAAAGGAAACTGCGGATTAAAAAAAATATTTTTGGAGAAGACGTAAGTGGATTCTAATGACTTTATAATAATGCCAAAATACACTAGTAGTACAGCTTGTGATACTATGAGCACTCACATGTTTACAATATTAGCAAACAATAATAAATTTGGTGCAGGAGTTGTACATTTAAAATTGTTCAACGGTACAAACTTGCAATCTGCAATAGTTTCTACAACTGATATTTCCATACTCCAGTCCATGGTCAAATTTAACAGGAGATCCGGAGAGCAGGCTGATCACAGCAAATATAGGGCTGGAGGCAAATGGCCAATAAAAAGGGTATTTATTAATACATGAACATAAGAGCAGACAGATAACTTCTGATGATTACAAATTCAAGTCAGTAAGATGCCTTCCAGCACTGGAAGGTGTCTTGTTGGCAGAAAACCGCTTAGCAAATATGGACCAAAATGTCTTCCATTGGGAAACTTTAGCTCACTCTGCTATTATAAACAAATGCTGCAGTTGAATAAAAATGACACTTTGATTTGATATGTTTTGATTAAAGATGCAGTGTTTCAGGATTAATAAAGTTGCTTCTGTATACTTGCCTGGAAAAAAATGATGTGTGTAATAATAACACCTTGCATACTGTATCTGAAAGTGAGCCCCCAAATACTACAAACTATTGTTCCATTTATTGTAACTTATTACCCAAGTCACGCTTTATAAAATACTACATTATTTGACTCATTACAATGCAGTTCTAAATGTTTTATTTTTATAATGAAGTATTAAAACATACATAGAATACTTATAAAGTGTTTAAACTTACGGAATCATGACATACGTTACATTTATTTTATTTTAAGAGATAACAATAATAACATTGGCCTATGAGACCATATTACTTCCTCCAATCAATGAAACATGATACTCAGGTGCCACCCCAAATAAAAGCCCACAAGAAACATTACAGTTGGTATCTTATCTCTCCTTTATTATATTTAGTTGAAAGGGCCATAGGGTGTCGTTCAGCTTCGGAACGTGTATTATGAAATAGCCCTGCTTACAAAATATGGGCCCACAGTATATAATTATTTGTGTCTTCAGGCAACATTTCAACATTTCAATTTCATCATTAAGATATAGTGAATAGGATCTTATATACAGTACCGTAATACAGTATAAAGATGTATGCAAAGGTATGCAAATTGAGACTGTTTTAGGGTGAAATTATATCTTGGCTTTATTGAGCCTGTTCCTTTATCCAGGCAAAACATAAAAAAACAACAAAATAACAAGCCCCTATCCCTTTGTAAGGGCTAACTTACTTCCCCAAACCCTATCTGCAGGACTGGAGAGATATTCCCATTACCAGCCTATCACCCCAAAGTCTCAGGAAGTACCATAAGCAGGTGCCTTCCATGTCAGTCTCTGGCAGGTTCCTGAGTCCTCTGTGCCCAGGAAATATAGGTCTCTGGGTATCTGGATGTCTTGATCTCAGCACAGCCTTTGTGCTCAAGACAGTGTCTATGTGCAGGCTTCACTCCTTCTGTCAGCCCAAATATGAGCTAAGGAAATCTCTCTCCTGTTTCTCACATCAGGCTTTTCTCAGATTCCTCATTAGTCCAGGTGGAGACTAGTTAATTGAGTTGCTGCAATTAACTCTCTCTCTGCTGAATTTTCAGAGCTATGAGGCTGCTTATTTAAACAATGATAAGTCCCTGTTACAATGATCTAATAGTAGTGCTTAGATATTAAATGGTTTTCCCCACTTCGTGTTCTCACAGGTTATTCATTCCGATGCCCAATGCTGAGTGCCATCCACTTACATATACTAGGTGAGATTTTCTACTTGTTCTTGTTTTTACTTGTTGCTTCTTTCTTATGTTGTGTTTCACTAATGAGAATATGTTATATACATATGCATGTACAGATGTAGCTTCCATTATGAAAGGGTGCTATTGTTAATCTGTGAAAAAAACAAAAAAGCGCAACAAATAATATGGTAAAAGTGACCAAATCAAATGCTGCCTAAGCACCTGCGGTTTCCCAAAACCAAATTGACTACTAAACTAAACATACAAGTGTTTACGGTGCAAATTGATAAACAGTGCAATAAAATTTTAAAATAACCAGTGGGTACGAAATAAACACTAATATCTCATCTACAGCTGCTCCATGGAAACGAATCCTCTGGGATGTGTGCTCCTGGAAACCCTCATGTAGAGAAGGAAACACAATGCCAAAGATAGTGCATTAACATTCACTTGGCATGGAACAAACAACACAAAGCGGAAATGGAACACACTCTCCCCACAGTGAAAACGCAGAGAGTGACCCTGGGCGTGTCGACACACGGACGAAATGCGTCGGGTTTTGAGCTACTGAGGCCACCGTACCCACTCTGTGAGGATTCTGATTGGCGGACGTGCGAAGAAGGCGGAGAATCACCCGATTCGAGAGATGTGATCAGGAGAAAATAGTGCCCGTCTGCACATAAACACCAAGGAGCTGAGTCTGGAGTAGGGCTGAGTGCGCCCAGAGTCACTCTTTGCGATTTAACTGGGGAAAGTGTGAGTGTTCCATTTCCCCTTTGTGTTATTTGTTTCATGCCAAGTAAATGTTAATGCACTATCTTTGGCATTGTGTTTCCTTCTCTACATGAGGCACACATCCCAGAGGATTCATTTCCATGGTGCAGCAGTAGATAAGATATCAGTGTTTATTTCATACTCACTGGGTTATTTTCACATTTTATTGCACTATTTATCAATTTGCGACGTAAACACTTGTATGTTTAGTTTATTGTTAATCTGTGCAATCTGCAGTGCAACTTTTAATGCAAGACTTATCGCAGCTCCCTTTGTATATGATAGATCTGGCATTGCACCGGCAGTAAAATGAACACGATATCGCGCTTTTCGGGTCCGTTAACCCGAATAAGAATAATCTATGTAAGCATCCAATTATAAATATGGAACAGGTTTAGCATTTAGAGTGTAAGCTCTTTGGGCCATGGACTCCTTTTTCTAATGTTACTTTTATATCTGAAGCGCTTATTCCCATTACTGTATGTGTATTACTGCTGTGAAGCGCATTGTACATGAATAGCGCTATATAAATAAAGATATACATACAGGTTTAGCTGCCCCCAGATTCCTACGTATGTAAGGGCAAGAATAAATATCATAATAATCAGAGTGAATCCAATCCTGTTTCTATGGTATTATTGTGCCTTGGCAGTGTGAATACAGTTCAATGTAACTCAGGTTAGTTTGTTTACAGACTACACAGTGGGCGAATACTGTACCTTTGTATAACTACATTTCTCATGATGTTATTTGTGGGATTAGTGAATAAACACCACTCAGATGTTCCTACTTGTACATCTTTGTGTATTTATTATACATTTGTGATGGAACTTGGCAGTGCTGTACAGGAGCTACAGAGAGGACAATGTAGTGACATACGATACGATAGAAGACACTAACTCACTAGAGGCCGCATTCTCTCCTGATCGGATCCCATGATGGAAGTTGCTATGATTCCTACAGTATGCTCTACATCTATGGTGTGATTTCTCTGCTCTAGACTTTCCTGTCTAGTAGTCTGTGCTGTTGTTCCTCTTTGTTGGTAAAACATAGCTGGGTATATATATATATAGGAGATCTATAAAGGGAAGTACTATGGTTATGTAGAACCTCTGGGAACGGGGCTTCTGTGGGCCATTGTTTTAGTATTTGTATGTGCCCCCTTGTCCTTATTCCCCCCCCCTTTTCCAGTTTTTGTCATTTAACCTCCCCCTTTTTCTGCTTTTGTCTGTCTGCCCAAGTTTTACCCACCTTTTTTACCAGCTGCTCCTTTTCCAGTTTATTCTCTACTTCTGTGGAGTGTACTGTACATCAGAGCATAGACATCAAGCTGAGATAAGTATTGATTATCATGGTTCACTGTTGCACATGTCATTATGCCACTTATGCACTTTGTCTCTGAGCTCTGACTGTATGACTTGTTCTGGTGTTCCACAGTGTGTGTCATTGTTTAGACATTCAGTAAATGACTTATTCCTATTCTGAGATTGATTTTTGATCTTTTTGAGTGCGGGTTCCCACCTTCTAGTGTTTATTATTGATTATGAGGGATAGGGGTTCCTCTGGGTTCCCGGCACCAACACATAACGCTTGCCTCTCTGTGCTAGGAGTGCTGATTCCTACATTAATTATTAGTTAGTAGTTATTAGTAGTAATTACATATATACATTTCTCGGGATGTTATTTGTGGGCTTAGGGAAGAAACACCACCCAGATGTTCTTGCTTGTGCATCTTTCTGTATGTATTATATATTTGTGTTATGAAACTTGACAGAACAGTACAGGAGCTAAAGAGAGGACAATGTAGTGACCTGCGTTACTATAGAAGACACTAATTCACTAACCTAGTAGCCAGTATTTGAATAGGGAGTTAACCTTTACATATTTCTTCCTGTGTTGGAGTCAATTTGAGATATCTGTAAACACGTTTACCCCTAAAACTATATCCATAATAGCAACAATGGAAGTTCTGTGATTAAAAATGTAAAACAATGGATAGTTTGAAAGCCTGGAGTAATAAAGACAGTGGTCATTTCATATTTTCATGACATATTTTCTATTTTCTATTAGATAAATGTCCTAAAAAAAAAATATATATATATATAATAGTACAGTACCAAGTTTACTGGCTGTGCTGAAAAGCTGTTTAATAAAGCAGCCATACTGTAAGCTTATAGGGGCCATGTTAAAATGGACAAGAAGCAAAAAGTGACACACTGTGTGCTCATGTGCATGTCATAATCCCTGGCTGCAGTGGAAGCATAGTATGCTAAGAAATAATGGTGAAAAGCAGGGTTGCAGACCTGTCTGAGACATGCAAATCTGCTCACAAGTGATATTTTTATTTGCAGCAAAAAGATTGAAAAAAACATACTTCTTGCGTAAAACTTTCAATGATAATCTATACTCATGACCATGATATGAACAGTGATAGAATGTTGTCCTAAAAGCAACACACTAAATAAAGAAGTTTTTAGTACAGAATGAATGGTATAGTCACATTTGTTTTATCAAGTGACTATACAGATGTCCCTCGTTATCAAAAGGAACATCTCTAACCTTTTATTATGGGTCATATCAAGTATAAAAAAGTTTTAAAAAAAAGAAGAGCTGCATACATTTTGAAGAATGCAATAACATTTGAAGCTGTGTCCCAAGCTGCAATTTAGTTCTTTCCACTGACTGAGTATTTTCTGAATTACAGAGGCAATGCAGCTGGTGCACTATTCAGAATCAATTTCCGATTCCAACACCATCATTTAACATTACTATTAAAAAAGACATCTGCTCAAGTAGTTTGAGGTGGTCATGAATTCTACAATTTGCATGTTTGTGAACACTTCCTTATTTTAAACCCTTTTGCATTGAAAACAGATGAACTAAAACCTCTTAGATAGTTCATGTATGGCTTGTGATATCCATAAATGTGTATAAAGTAGAACTTAATGGTCTACCCCATACAAAATGTATCTTAAAAATATGCAATACAGTCCATTGCTTACTTGTCTGCCTGCCAACGAGTTAGGGAACAGTTCTGTGTGCGGCCATGGGAGAGGAGGAAGGAGACAAGTTGGAATGGGAATTGATTTTTAAAAGCACTGTGATTTAATGCATTTTAATGTAGGTGATCTTCATTGGTCTTGATATATTTTCTTCTGTCAAACAGCAGTTTTCAGCTTGTATTTCATGAAAATCTTTGGTTCTGAGGTACGCTTGTTTTTTACACGTCTTTTCACCCATCTACAGTAGTAGATTTAGACTCTAGAAACAAAGGCAAAAGTTCTTTGTTTCAAACCTGCCAGGCAATTTGCAGTTTGGGGAGTGCAAACAGTAGAAGTTACTAATACGGTCGATGCACATAGTGTCATGGTAAATGTCAAATGTTGTGTCTCTGTTGGCCATTGTTTTGGGGTTATATATGGTACTCTAAACGGGAGTACGCAGACTTTACCCGCTGCGCCCCTCCTGCCTGCTCTCCCCCCCTGCTCGTGCCCCCGTCCTTACCTGTCTTCGGCATCAAATGACGCCGCGGGGACACGTGACACCGCGTTGCCATGGTGACACGTCGTCAAAGACAAGGTAAGGGAAGTTGCGGAGGCCTCACGTGATCCCCCGGCATTTAATTTAAATGCCTTGGGGAAGAGTGCAGGGCCTCTGTGACTGCCGCGTACCCTTTGGAAAATCTTGCGCCCCCCAGTTTGCGCACCCCTGCTCTAAACCTTTCTCTCTCTCCTCTTTAGGCCCAAATTCTCAAACCTGTGGAAGGTGAGATTTATGGCTGTCAATTACCAGGAGACATTGCATCAAAGGAGGCAGAAACTGCTAAGTGATTGCGACTGAGATGTGTCTATGTGCGATTTTTCTGCTTAGATAATTCTTAATGAATTTCAGTGACAGTGACAGATTTTAATTTCACTAAATTGTATTCTGTTTTGGGGCAATTTTGCATTCACATAAGAAAATAAATCAAAACCAATTAAGAAGATCACCTACATTCAAATGTAGTCACCTGGTGTTTTGTTTTACCTCTGTAGCTATGTCTGGTTTTGGCTACTAATCTACCCCGCCTGACATGTAAGTCATTGTACAGTGCAGGCAGTGTTAGGCCCAATCCAGGTTTTCCCCTGCAGTAAGCAGCTCCCTTGAGTGACAAGGGGGGATGCAGGCCGAGGCTTGTATTCTGCCCTATCAGGGGCTCAGACCTTGGACCTTCCCCAGGGTACTTAAGGGGATGCACTTCCTAAATGTAGTGATTGTTGTCTCTCCCCTGAGAGAGACTGGTCCCATGGAAGAGTGTGCACAGGGCTCTGGCCACCTTCTATTCCCTCCCTTAGGGAGTGGGAGTGAGGACTATACCTCCTACTCCATCAGGGAGTAGGGGAAGAGCAAGGACCGACCTTTGGGGCCCATGCCTTGGGGTTGAGTCCAGGGACCATCATAAGGCTGGGACCAAGTGCATGCAGTGTATGCTGATTGTTGCTGTTGGACAATAAAGCTGTTGCTGTGTTATAAAATATACTCCTGCCTGAGTCGGAAATCAATGAGGGGGGGTATCAGAGGGTTGTCCTGCAGGATTGCCTCCAGCACTCCTGGAGTCTGCAAGACATGGAGGCGCTGAACCAAGAGTGTGAAAGAACCAGCTATCACCCCAAAAGCTTGTCCTGTCTTCCCCAACAACACTGAGGAACCTCAGAGCTTCTGTGAACCAACAGGTACTCAGCACTACACCACACCCTGTAATAGGCAGATCTCCGAGAGGGTGGGGGAAACACCATTACACCTCTTTAATAAGATTGAAAATGCAAATATTTACAGAGGTCTAGGGGCGTAGCTACTGGCAAATCCCAGGGGCCCACGCTATTGGAGGGCCTGCTTGCTCTCCCGCTCCCCCTCCCCAGAGCCCACTCTCCCGTAAAGACAGGGGGGGGAGATTGCATGCTGCGGTCTTGGCGGCGAGCCTCAGGAGGTATTAAAGAATTAGCCGGTAGTGCATAATCCCTTGAGTCAGAGGAGGACTGCAGGGGAGGAATGTGCTCTATCAGTGTGACCCGGAATTTCTGGTGACTTCTGCTAGAGCGCAATTGCAGTCCTGCTCTGCTCTCTGACTCGAGTGGTTATGCACTACCAGCTAATTCCTTAATACCTCCTGGGGCCCGCCGCCGCAGCATACCAGCATCTCCCCCCGTGTGTCTCCGAGTGAGTCCTAGACAATTAACCAAGTAGGCTTGGGGGGGGGGGGGGGGGCAGGAGAAGATATTATGATTGATGATGATGAGGGCCCAGGGGACTGGAGGAGATATGATTGATATGATGATAAGGGGCATTGGGGGAGATATAATGATGATGATGATATGAGGGTCACTGGGGGAGATATGATGATGATGATGAATAGGGGCACTGGGGCAGATATAATGATGATGATGATATGAGGGGGACTGGGGGAGATTGATGATGATGATGATGATGATGATGATGATGATGATGATGATGATGATGATGATGATGATGATGATGATGATGATGATGATGATGATGATGATGATGATCAGGTGGAGATCTGAAGATGATGTGGGGAGAGCTGATGATGATGGGGATAGAGATGATGATGGTGATGAGGGGGAGAGATGAGGAGGGATGATGATGATGATGATGATGATGATGATGATGAGGAGGGATGATGAGAGAGAGGATCAGGGAGAGGATGGGGGAGGGAGAAAACAATTTCAGTCAGTACTAATATTAATGGGGCCCTGAAAAAATGTTTGCCCGGGGGCCCACACATATCTAGCTATGCCACAGCAGAGGACACTTTTGTGTGAATGATTTGAGTGCTTCTTTTCTTTATTCCTTTTACCTAATAGGCTAGTCACCTAATAAGCAATGTGTCTCTCTCTTTCTTGACTTATTGTGGGTGTTTGTTAATACTTAAGGAAACATTGTAACTTTCTGTACCATGGACAGGGAATAGTTCCGTGGGCGCCTATAAACTTTACCACTATAAAGGATATACGAAAACCAAGCCTGTTGGTTGTGAAGATTGTTGATCCTCACGGTGGGCTTGAAAACAAAGAGAAAGCACAACACATAGCGTAATACTGTTGAAACATTAAATAAACAACATATAAGACAACATATAACAGCTGAATACTGAAATGGTATTTTTAGGACAATAAAATCATTTAATAACAATTAATATTGGATATAATGCACAATTTGCATGGACATATAGATTTAAGCAATAAAAATCTGAATAGGTGGTTCAACTGCTCCGTAGCACCAATGTTGATGATAGCAATGCCTACTCACCAGATGGAATAGGTTTGCAGGCAGTGGATATTTTAGAGAGTATCCCCTCTCATCTGTGTGCTGCTCTCTGCTTAGCTGGTGTCTCTGTCGGCTCGTGGGTGCAGCTCATCAGCAGGGACTCCTGCAGCTCCAGGAAGCACGTCTGAGCAGATGGAACTCAGCTGCAGCTGATTCAGCACGATGTCAGCCACGGACCACCGTGAGCTCGTCTATCTGCTGCTCACTGCTAGCTGGCGTCTCTATCCGCTCGTGGACGCAACTTGTCAGCAGGTACTCCTGCAGGGCGCCAAGCAGGGCGCTTGAATAATGGGAAACCGCAACAGCTGGTTCAACTCGTCGGCGGCTATAAGAGATGGATGGCTGGCAGCTCACGTTGATTCACCGATGTACGGGGGGTACTACACCAATGTGTGCGGGGCTTGAACCTCCACCCTACGCGTTTCAAGAGCGATCTGCTCTCTTCCTCAGGGGTATACCTGAAAACGCGTAGGGTGGAGGTTCAAGCCCCGCACACATTGGTGTAGTACCCCCCGTACATCGGTGAATCAACGTGAGCTGCCAGCTAACCATCTCTTATAGCCGCCGACGAGTTGAACCAGCTGTTGCGGTTTCCCATTATTCAAGCGCCCTGCTTGGCGCCCTGCAGGAGTACCTGCTGACAAGTTGCGTCCACGAGCGGATAGAGACGCCAGCTAGCAGTGAGCAGCAGATAGACGAGCTCACGGTGGTCCGTGGCTGACATCGTGCTGAATCAGCTGCAGCTGAGTTCCATCTGCTCAGACGTGCTTCCTGGAGCTGCAGGAGTCCCTGCTGATGAGCTGCACCCACGAGCCGACAGAGATGCCAGCTAAGCAGAGAGCAGCACACAGATGAGAGGGGATACTCTCTAAAATATCCACTGCCTGCAAACCTATTCCATCTGGTGAGTAGGCATTGCTATCATCAACATTGGTGCTACGGAGCAGTTGAACCACCTATTCAGATTTTTATTGCTTAAATCTATATGTCCATGCAAATTGTGCATTATATCCAATATTAATTGTTATTAAATGATTTTATTGTCCTAAAAATACCATTTCAGTATTCAGCTGTTATATGTTGTCTTATATGTTGTTTATTTAATGTTTCAACAGTATTACGCTATGTGTTGTGCTTTCTCTTTGTTTTCAAGCCCACCGTGAGGATCAACAATCTTCACAACCAACAGGCTTGGTTTTCGTATATCCTTTATAGTGGTAAAGTTTATAGGCGCCCACGGAACTATTCCCTGTCCATACTGTTTCCTGACCAGGGGGTCAGGCTTTGTGTCCTAGGCAGCCCCTTATGTATAGTTTTATTTAGTATATAAGGTAATAGTTACTACATCACACACATTGCGGTTAGCGCTACCTGTTTTGTTGTTTATGAACTTTCTGTACCATGTAAACTTGTTAAAATGCTGGTTTGAGCCTTTGAGTAATCCAGAGAAAAACATTAGCTGGACCCTTCTCCTGCAGACGGCAGTTGATGTGTCAGAAGAGGTATATGGCAGATGGAAGGATGTAATAAGAAATCTACCCTCCACCCCCCGTATGCATTAAAGCAGCAATGCCGTTTGTGCGTTTTCGTTTTCACCTCTTTTTTTTTTTTTTACATGATGGGTCCCGGTGGGTTCTTGGAGCTGAATTGCGCTTTTTCCAAGATCTCCTCTTTACCAAGATACATACTGATAAATGTACCGCCTTTCCACTGCACTTCCACTGAGTAACAAAATGTCAGTTTAAATCTCATGCGTCATGGGGGTGAATAAGAAGCCACAACATCATCCATTGTGGTTTCCTATTTGTTGGCCATTTAATATACAGCACAAAACCAGAAAGTGCTGTTCGTGCATTTAACGGTAAATATCTCGGGAAGCAAAAGGAACCGTAGAGTTAAATCTGCTTTATTTTTGTGTCCTGGTACCAAGCTTGTAAAACAAAAAAAGGTGAGTTTGCTTGGGGAGATTGCTGCTTTAAAGACTAGCTGGAGAGGTTTTCTCATACATTTGTAAGTAGGCCTGGATGTTCTATACTGCATTAGTGCATCATAAAAGAGATGCTGGTGATAGTCCTCCAGTAAGATAAAAACCCTACTGGGTACCTGAAAAACTGTTAAAGTAAACGAGATGCTCAAATTAGAAGTCCTTGAACTATCCAAAAATCCCTAGTGCTAACCAATAGTAATTATGGGAAAAAACATGGGTAAATTTGATTTTTCGTAAAATGAATGCCATATCCACATTTCTATCTACCTTATGTAGATGATCACATTGATCAGTTGGGGAGCAGGCATTATTTCTATATTAGTAATATCAACATGATATAGGCAAACCCCTATAGATGACAAGCCTAAAGTTTTGATCACAATTAAAGGTCTGTACTACTTTAAAACTATAACATACAAAAAATTGAGCTTGCACTCATCCTGTGTTAATAATTGTAACTGGTGTGAAGGCCCAGTACCTTCACCATCAGCTACAATACACATACATAGAGAAATTTAGATCAGACCAGCACTCCTAAAAATAAAAACTTGCCTGAGGAAAGGGCAAGGAAGCTCTGAAACACAGGTGTTGGTTTGGAGATACGTGTGGTAACTCCGTACCTCTTATTTTTAAACTTGCTATTAGACTTTTTGTGAAGTTACTTGCCTTGATTATATTGATTTTTGTAAGTGTACTTTTTCTTTATTAATAATAATAATAATTCAATGACTGAGCCACTGATTGAGCCACCTGTGCTAAAGCAGGGATATCCTTAAAACCTTACCTGTTGGTGGCCCTTGAGGACTGGAGTTGGCCACCCCTGGAAGCAAGATTATATGGGCTTTGAAGGCCCTACACATGTTATTTGTTGAGAAGCAAGTTCACGTTAATAACTAATCATCCTCCCCTGGCATGCATCCGTAGCATGAAAGACAAAACTGCAAGAATCACTACATAGCGCTTTGCTTTACAGCTATTAAGATTTCAGTTTAGGTGTCCACGAGGAAGGAAGAATCAAAATACATGTGCTTGGGTTGTAGTGCTGAAGTAAAGTGTTTGCAGACAGGACAAGCTTCCTTTTAGGAAGGTTGGTGTGTGTGTAAAGTGCTGTGCTTTACTTATTTTATCAGATTGAAAATGCAAACATTTCCAGAGGATTCGCTAACCCTTTCTATGTGCGTCTGAGGCTTTCTTGTGTTTGTTTTTTTTATTAGGCTGGCCACCAAATAAGCTATCTTTTTTCTGTTCTCTATGTTTACTTTTTTGAGGTTTAATATTCAGGTAAAACAGTGTAATTTTCTGTGCACTTTAAGTATTAGAAGATAGAGTAACAAGCCTAATGACCTGCAGCTAATTTTGTTTTGTGCAGTGTTAAACTAGAGACCAATTATGTTTTGTGTGTGCTTAGAAAGCTACATGGTTAAGATGCCAATAATTGTGATGATAACATTTAAACAGGTTCTTAAACTTGAAAAAAAAATGCTTATTTTTTCCGGCAATGTTATGGTCTACAGAAGTAGCAAAGTTTCTTGCAACCTCTCAGAATGCAGAATATCATGTTATAACGCAGAATTTCCATGGGATTCAATACCAGGGATAATGCAGAATATCATAGAATATCTCCCAATAATGTCCCAGTGGGTATAATAACCTTTGTTTCATCTGTAAGTCATAAAAAATGTACCAGGTGCGATATTACAATTGTGATAGCTACTGTATATGGTAATGAACTCTGCCGATATACTGTATAAAGAAGTTAATTACTGCTAGCGATTCCAAGGTTAAATCACTTACAGCAAGTCCAACCAGAAGTCATATTAATGAAATTAGGATTTCATATATAATTGATGCATAGAGCGGGACTATATCCTTCTTATATTATAACATTGTTCCCATCATTAATTACTGTATGTGGAAGGTACTCCATCCCTACATTAAAGTTGCCTGGAATAAATATTCAATATTATCTCGAATAGCCTTTTATTTTCAAAGCACTGACTGTAACAGTTTCACATCACAGAGCTGTGACCACAGTATCTTTATAAATCATAACATTCCACAAGTACTCACTTTGTAGTTCCAGAATTGGGTTTCTTCCTTCTAAAGATACTCAGGAAAGTGTTTGATCTGCAAGGTGTCTTGCCATCCCCAACATGCATGCGCACTACGTCTGAGGTTGTGAAAGCACTGCGAACATTCCTCTCGGGTTTGGCAATAATAATATACATCTTGGGAGTAAACATGCAGCTCAAAGCCACTGTTACACTAAGGCTGACTGCAAATGAAGTGGTAATGATCTTGTAGTTGCTTCCGAAGTATATTGGGACAAAGGCCAACCAGATGATACAGGTAGTGTACATAGTGAAAGCAATGTATTTAGCTTCATTAAAATTAGCTGGAACGTTGCGGGTCTTGAAGGCATAATAGGTGCAGCTCATGATCAGGAGTCCATTGTAGCCTAGAGGGGCAACCACCCCCAGGTTGCTAGTGTTACAGATCAAGTAAACCTCCTTAATGCTTGGATAAGAGAGAATAGGCATAGGGGGTTCCATGATAGTCAAGGTAACCACCAGTGTGAGTTGCATGCTAATTAACATTGATGCAATGATAACCTGGGCGCAGGCACTCATAAACCGGGGCTTTCGAGTGCAGATCTTCTTCTTACTTCCTGCTAGGATGCGGGCAATGCGGTTGGTTTTTGTCACCAGAGCAGAGTAGCACATGGCTGAAGAAAGACCAACTAAAAGACGCTGCAGATAACAAGAAGTGGTGGTGGGCCTGGCTATCAAGGTGAAGGGGCATATGTAGCCCAGAAAAATGCCAGCAAGTATAATATAGCAGAGCTCTCGGCTGGAGGATTTAACCACAGGGGTGTCTCTATAAAGTATAAAGATCAAAGTGACAAACATGGTAATCAGGATCCCCACACAGGAGAAGACCACGGCAACAATAGATTCTATGTCGCTCCACTGTAGACATTTGATAACTATGGGCTCACAACCTGCAGAAAATATAAAGAAAAGTATTTGTTGCTCATGACACCACTTAAAATGTATACATTAGGATAACTGTTATAGATATATATATATATATATACTTGTGAGCTACTTTGTTCTTAATCTTGGTTAAAAAACAAATCGTACAATATATATCTCTTCCTTGTCATTATTAAATCTCTTCACTTTTCAGTCAAAAGCAATACAACTTAGCCAAGATGAAAACACATTGGAAGATTTGTATCAGTCTACAAATGTTGCTTTTGACATTAAGTTGATGCCGAGGGTCATTTTGAACATCTCTCAGCATCAATGTACCAAAGTGCTTATTTCCCCCCTAAGAAATATCGTCCCTTATTCAAAATGGTGAGAAGTGGATAACACACAGGTAATGATGCACTAACTTGCATTCGTGGATGGACATTAATCCATTGTTAACCGCACATTACCTTGATTCTTACATTGTACATTGTCAATGGGCCATAGAGAAGTTATGTGGAGTAATATAAGAAGATATGGGAGGAGTTATTTGAAACAATATAATAATAGAAAGCTATTTCCTCCTACCAAATCTTCAATTTCATACAAAAAATACAACACAAACACACAGATTAAGAAAATGTTTATCAAGGAAGTTTGTAACTACTGTAAGCACCCACAACATTAAATGTAAGATCACTGCCTCCTGGATTCCATTCTCTCAAACAACTCCAATGTTATCATAACTGCTCCTATTATTGTGTATTCTTCCCAGTGAATGCTAAATAGGCAAGTGAGAAGAAAGAATCTTTTATATTATCGACGTTAAAAATAAACATTCACCATGAGAACAAATAATGAATGTAAAAAGGCCTACTGGTCAATTGTATACACAGAGAAAACAAGTATTATGAAGTCCTTGCAGAGCATAATAAGTTGAGAAAATTACATTTACATTTTGATTCTACGCTTCAGATGTACTACTTAAACAAATGGTTTGTTGGAGGTAACTACCATCTGTTTGGCACTTGTACTTATTCTTTCCACAATATCACCTTATGGTGTTTTTATTTTGTCCTGATGTGAAAAAAAACAGCCTCTTTTTTTTTTGTAAAATATATGAAGAAATTACCAACTCCACAATCATATGTAGAAAGTGATCCAAGTTATTTTAAAGCTTGCTTACAAGCTTCTGGCTGGAAACCTATTTTCTGCCACGTCGTTGGAAATAATCATTCAGTATTTCAATGAGGGAAAATACTAATATAGCAAATAATGATAATAGTCAGTTCTCAGGGCAGCTATTAGGCAAACTCAGAAGTATTTCTTGCTTAGGGCTAATATTTGAATCTGACAGATGAAATCGTCTTTAATAGGAATATTACTAAAGTGTTCACCACATTATCCCTAAACATGAGTAGTAAATATGACACTTCCATACCTGTCAATCCAGGATTAGGCCACCAGCCTAGATCACAGGCCTTGCATGTAAACTCATCCTGTACAAACTCGTTTTCCTTGCAGGGAGTACAAATCCAACAGCAACTCACCTCACCTTTCCTTATGACCTGCAGTAAGGATAAGGATGCCTTTAAGGGGATATACATTAAGGGTAGCGAAAGGGAACAGTGAGATTAGGTTGACACAAAGAGCATCAACTTTATCAATCTATTAAGGAGTTTTGCACAAATATTTCTCCACTTGTGCCAGTGGCTAATTCTTACCACATTATGGAGTTCTAAGAAGGTAAACCATACTCGAGACCTATTGTTACCCCAAATTTAGTTCTAAGAATGTAAACATGAGCTTAGTCCAGTTCTCCTGCCAGTATTTGGAACACAGTGGGTGAGCATTAACATAGGCTAATTCTCACATAATAGAGTGATTATTCACAATTCTCACTACCGTATTCTGCTCAAGAGAGTGCCTTTTATTTATGTGTAATTACCTTGTCTTGCATACTTTTCCTTTAAGTTCATTCAAGTGAACACTGTTTAGTAAATCTAAAAATAATATAAAGAAACATTTAAGTTCTAGTTAAACTAAAGTTACATTTTTCAATTTTGAATTCTGTTGTTTTATGCTGACAAAAGACAATTTTTCCCTCAGTTGGCTGGAGTTAAGCTCTTAAGAAAAATAAAAGCAATGGGATCTACAATATGCATCAGCACATAAGTGTGGTTCGAGTTACTGCTTTATTTTTTGTGTTACTGTTGTGTCAAATGTAAGAAATTTCTGGTACAGATTATTGCCCATAAAAATGTATATGACCGGCATGCTGTGGCCCTTATGACATCCACCGTATGTTTTCACACTTGCTCGTGTCAGGAGGAGAACACATCAGTAGCTCGTATGGGTCTGTGGAAACAATTAGACTAGAAGGGTAGAACTTTCTCTTTTGTTCTCTGAGCTGAGGGGTGCTGTGTTAATCCTGATGGAAAAATCCCCCCTGCACTGCACTTGGCTGTGACCAGCCCGCACTTGGGCTGCGTTCCACCTGCTCCAAGTGCAGGGAAGAGTGGAGATAAATCATGTTCTGGTAAATTATGTTGTACAATCATGTTGTAGATAAATTAAAAATTCATCAGTGTTATGACCTTAGGATTCTCCTCTAAAAGGTGCCATGAAATCAGGAGAGGTTTGTTGACCCAGGGTTTGTTACTCAATGGCGCTGCAAAATTCTCAAAAAAAATATGAATGTGTTCATTTGCCTGCCCTAATGATCACTCTTCCAGTAAAGACTGTAGGTGTAAGATTTGTCCTCCGATAATGTTAACCCCCCTGAGACCAACAAAAGAGTTTGTTAAAAGAGTTAGGATAAAAATGAAAAAGTTTACTAATTGCCAGCTAATTTAGGAATGCAGGGTTTTTGTATTTGTTTTCCATAAATGTATGGCCAATTCGATTTCCCTAGCTGCATACTCCATAAAGTATTGAAAGTTATATAGTGTTACTATTATTATTATTATTATTATTACTATATATTCCCTCATAGGGGTAGGTCGGAGTAGAGATGGGCGAATTTTCTGCCTAAATCTGAATTTGAAAGGGATTGGGCAGTTCCGTTGAGCTGCGGATTTTCATGTCTTAGTTTTAAAAAGGCAGATTCGTTTTTTTAGTAAAGATCCGACGAATACATTGTAAAAATATACCGGCCTGATTTTTAAGAATCTGCAGTTTGATTTGAATAGCTGAAACATAGTTTTTGCGTGGTGGTGTTGGGGAATTTAGTAGTGTCTCAAGTTATACAGCTCAACCCTGTTATAACGCGATCTGCTACAATGCGGATCCGCTTATAACGCGGTTTGAGCGTGGCTCCCGATTTAAGCAGAAGATCTCCTACCTTCTGTGCTCTTGCTGCTTGTGCCCCCCCTCCTCCTCCTCCTCCTCCTCGGCCTGGCATCAAATGACCCCGTGGGCCATGATGGGGTCATGTGATGTCACGGGAGGGAGGAGGGAGGCACAGGATCTGATCGACACCTCCCAGACCAGCCTGAAGCTTGTCAGCGTGTCTCGGCCAGGGAAGCAGCAGCAGCTGCCCGGCCCCCTATTCGAACAGGACGGTATGCTGCTGAGGGTGGACTGCTCAGACTAGGAGCTCACCACACTAAGGAAAGGAGAGACGGAGACCGCACAGCCTAATGTGATGCCAAACCACACATAGTGTGAGGGGAGGGGTGCTAGGGACTAAGGGGAAATGAACACATAAAGAGAAAGAATCCCTGTGAACAAGCACTCTTCCTCCGATGAAATAAAATAATAAATATTTTAATGTAGAAAGGAAAAACAAAAAAGTTAAAACCTATTAGATGCGAGAGATACTACCCATCCTGTGCCAAGTGTAAATGGTCAGGGGTACTGATGACGCTGTGTCTCTGACATCACGAGATGCGACCACAGCGCTAGGCTGTGGTGTTTTTACTATTCATCAGATTTCCTGTTTGTTCAATCAGCCCCTGTGACTACCGCTTTTGCATGCTGTGAGGCAATTAAACTAAGTTGTGGGCCCCAGGAGGCACCCACTAGCTAGTAGTTTTTGTGTGTGTGTTATACAACATTACTTTATTGGTGGGGTTCTGTCTCCATCTACTGTATGAGTGACATTCAGTGAGGCAGTGCTGAGTTCTAGCCCATGTGTGCTAGCACACATTCTTATGCATATGTTCTGTGTCTAGTTGATCACAGCAAACTACTGCATGAACAGGGTTAGCAGTGTTTAACCCATTACATTATGGTTACCTGTGCTTAGTTGTTCACAGCAAGCTACTGCATGAACAGGGGTAGCAGTGTTTAACCCATTACATTATGGTTATCTATATGATCTTTCTCCCCTACTAATGGTTTAACCCAGTGGTCTATAAGGCTGTTTGCCCAAGTGGGTGGTTTACCACTGTAAGGATTCAGAATTAGATCTGTAGGTCACTACCACGTCACTATATGCAGTGACATATATATATATATATATATTATATAGTGATTCACATTCCCTCCTCAGGGTTTGGTATTTAAGAGTGTACAACATTCTGACCTGTTGTAGTTACCAATGTCTGCCCCTGGTAAATAGTAGACAGCTGGGTTCTTTACTATTCATCAGACTTCCTGTTTGTTCAATTAGCCCCTGTGACTACCGCTTTTGCATGCTGTGAGGCAATTAAACTAAGTTGTGGGCCCCAGGAGGCACCCACTAGCTAGTTGTTTGTGTGTGTGTGTTATACAACATTACATTATTGGTGGGGTTGACTGTCTCCATCTATGAGTGACATTCAGTGAGGCAGTGCTGAGTTCTTGCCCCTGTGTGATAGCACACATTCTTATGCATATGTTCTGTGCCTAGTTGTTCATAGAAAGCTACTGCATGAACAGGGGTAGCAGTGTTTAACCCATTACATTATGGTTATCTACATGATCTTTCTCCCCTACTAGTGGGTTAACCCAGTAGTCTATGAGGCTGTTTGCCCAAGTGGGTAGTTTACCACTGTAAGGGATCAGAATTAGATCTGTAGATTACTACCACATCACTACTTGCTGTGACATATATATACCATATACTGTGATTCACATTCCCTCCTCAGGGTTAGGTATTTAAGAGTGTACAACATTAAGAACCTGTGGTAGTTCCAGTGTCTGCCCTGGTCTATAGTAGACAGGAACACTAATCAGTGACATTTACACGTGGCATTTGTATCTCTGTACCATTTACACTTGGCACAGGACGGGTAGTATCTCTTGCATCTAATAGGTTTTAACTTTTTTGTTTTTACTTTCTACATCAAACAATGTATTATTTTATTTCATTGGAGGAAGAGTGCTTGTTCACTGGGATTCTTTCTCTTTATGTGTTCTCTCACCAGACAACCAGCAACATCAGAATCTTCACGGCTTACCTGCAAGTAGCACACTGACCTCGCTTGCCTCATCACCCAGGCACCGCCCTGTCCCGCCAGCATGGAGACCAGGGGCACCACCAGTTATGCTTTAAGTGGCAGCCAAACCCGCACATTTAATATACTGTAGTATTTACAATATGTAAATAAATATTGTATGCAATAAGAAAATATACGAGTCGCAGCAGCACAGACTTCTATTTTATTACACGTAGACATGAGAGACACACACACAATGCTGGTCCTGCGTGGGGGTGCCAGCGGGTCTGGGACAGCTGAGAGAGTTATCCCAGCTCTCCCCCTCTGGCGGACATGGAACCCCTGATTGCGACGGCAATTTTTTCCCACGATCGGTTATAACGCGGTCGCATCGGGTTCAATTTATATTGATTGTGTTATCTGCCATATACATACTGAATTGAAGTTTAAATAAATCACTACAAATTGCAGGAAGTGATTCCACTGGCTTCCCACAGAGCACAAAGTGTTATTGTGTTGACAACTCTAAGGCACCTTATGAGGAATGTGGTATGGTGTCAGACCCAATAGGATAGCCACCCACACAACTTCTGTTATTCAGGACAACGGCTCTACTGTAGCAGTGTGAGCTAAACCAGCAGATGGATAGCACCAATGTCACAACATACTTTTGAGCTCTACTTCTCATTGAGTGCTCCTACCTGTACAAAGCACTTTACCATCATCTAGGATAGAAAAGCACATTTAATAAGAAATCTTCTGCCATGAGAGACCTTCTGGTGGGGGAAGACCTCTTACAATCCATTTATTTGAATAGGCAGTAATATATTCCAGCACCGAAGGTGCCTTGTGGAACAACACTGCTTAAAAAATACTGTAGTTATCCTTTTTACTGTACTTTATCCTTTTACTAACTCAAGTCATCAGGCCACTTTGTTATATTACTTTCTCTCTGCATCTGTTGTATTTGCTGTGCTTCACCTTGTTTTTACCTTTGTGTGTCAGAAAACCCGTGTTTTATTTAATCTCACCTGGTCTCAGTAACTAATAGTCCTCCGTACATATTATTACTTTGTGTTTGAAGTCCATTCAAGCTCACAATCAGTAAAATAGATATCCCTTGGAGATACTGTATGCTAGTGGACAGTTACAGTCGTGCTACTCACCCCTGGTTTTGCACACACTGCTAGAGCTGATGCCCAGAGTAGCAAAGGATGTGGGTTGTTATCCTGTTGGGCCTGACACCACTACACCATTTCAGTCACTAGGTGCCTTAGACTTGTCAACTCAGTATAGTTGTTATGGACAGCATTTTGGAAAGTGTGGCATAGGACTCATTTAAATATCCCTTAGCATATCGCCCAGGGTACCTCAAGTGTGCTCCTTTTTAGTATAAGTTTTTTGGAGGGAGCTTTGAGGGGATATACCGGTATTTAAAATTTGAGACACACCCTGTGGCAGGACGGCCTGTAGCCGAGGTCAGGGAACAGTCCACACGTATAGTTACAGGATAAATAAAAACGTTCAGTGGCTTTATTTCTCCACAGTAACATAACATGCGGGTACACTGTCCCTTTAACAAAATAAATCCTGCTCCAATTTGGGAGAAAAACTGACTAATAACACAGCAGACCTATCTAGCAGGCTGGCTGGCTAACCAGAACCAAACCATAAGGGTACTTTAAGCAGTCAGTAAACAAATGAATAATCCTTACTTTAGTTGAAGTAGTCTTTGGTGAAATCCCTCTGGCTAAGGGCTCACGCAGCAGTGTGCTTCTCTCTGGCAGCTACTGCCAGTCACATGATCCTTTATCTACCTTGCTGGCTCTCAGGTGTCAGCTAAAGAGTTCTGATTTCCTAACTTCCACCTGAGTTAACCCTTATGAGTGCTGGATGAAGCACTCAGACATATGTTTCCCAGGCGTAACTGATAGGAGTTGACTTCACTCTGTCACACACCCCCACCCTATATTTCCAGTATTCAAATCCAACTTCAGATTTTTAAAAACCCGGACTCGGATTCCAAATCGAATCCGAGTTCAGATTCTTAAAAATTGAATCCAACCATGGATTCCAAGGTATCCGCTTGGATTTTTTTACTACCCAATGCGCAGACAGATTTTGGGGTACCGATCAGATTTGGTCTAAAAAACCCAGGGAAATCCACAGAACGGATTCTGATCAGTTCACTCATCTCTAGGTCTGAGCTTACCTGATTCTGTTTTGCTAAGTGAATTTGTTAATACAAGAGTATTAACATCAGTATTTCCTATTTTAAGCTTTGAATAAATGTAAAGTAGATTTATTAAATACGTTATAATAGATCAAGATTAGGAAGCTGAATTTGTATTACTGATGAGGAGTTTAATGGAATATATCCCTCATGTTGTAGTTTTAAATGTTATCTCTTAAATTAAGACGTGCTTATCGAAAAAGGTTATAAATAAAAAATTATGAAACAATCTTAATACTGAAATGTATTAATGATTTTTTTCTTAGTGTAGCCAAGCCTCCGGCCGCTACTTCTTTTCCCTGGACCTTTCCAGTGTAAGTCCTGTTAGGTGCAGGCAGTGGAGGGGTTAATTCCATCTTACAAGGCCTTGTGTGCTTTTGCAGACTTGGATTGTGTCACCAGTATCCACGGGCGGGCCTTAGCAACTAAAGAGAGTGTCAGCCTGAGGGATGGGTACTGATTTGTTCATCTATAGTGAGTGATAACCAATCAGTATTCAACCTGCCTTGTTAAGGGGCAGGGTTACAGTCATCCATCTCAGGTTATAAATAGGGGCACTCTCCTAAATTCTGGGCCTTGTCTCATTCTCTCTCCTCCCTCTGTGGAGTGAGGAACAACATCAGCCCTCCATCTCATGAGGAGATGGAGGAGGGGCACACCAGGCCTGATCTGGGCCTAATGCCTTAAGCAGGGCACTGTTCTTAAGGAAGCTGAGGAAAGAACTGTAAGAGCTCTGTTAAATATCCTGCATGCAATAAAACCCATGAAAAGACAATGGAGTGTGCTTACTGTCTGCTGCTGTGAAAGGAGAGTTGTCAGTATGGGCTATCCCCTGCTCAACACAGAGGATCCATACTGTCTGGAGGCGCTGCACCGAGGAAGATCAAGGTAACCTGTACCCCTGTCCTGTTTCTCCCCACAACACTGCGGAGCACTCAGCCCTCCTGTTGCCAACAGGTACACAGCACAATACCTATTGAAGTAGCTAGAAGAGCATACCCACTCTAATCTCACTTAGGGGGCGGGGGCGGGGGCGTACAAGGGCTACATTAGCTTTTCCTTCCTACCTGTAGGAGTAGTCTTGTATTTAGCTGCTTTAAGCTTTACGTTCATGTTGAGTTATTTTATTTGTTAATGGAGGCTAAACTAGGATAGGTCTGGTAGACTGCACCATATTTGTCTGATTGCTCTTAAAAGACATGTTTCCTCTGATTAAGGTTTTGCTATTTGGAGACTGATACATAGCCCCAGTTGTTTCTCTTTCTACTTTATTAAAAATGAACTAACGATGTTACTTGCTTTGACTCCAGCATTTTCAGCCCTTGAACACCTGGTCATAATAGGGGGTAAATCAGTTGATATAAACAACGTACTAATGTTTGATAAATAAAATGCTAATTTCTATTTTCTTTTATTACTACCGAGGGTGCACATTTGACAAGAGAGACAAATGTCTTGTTTTCCGCTGCTAACTTGCTTACAAATATTTCCAACAAATCCTCCTACTCTCTTTTCTGATAATCTTCATAATGGAATACTGCAGTGTAATTAAGTGTTTGATAATTGGCTGCAGGTTGATGTTAAGCACCTTTTAATTCACTTTTACACTTACGCTGATGATATTTTCCTCTTTTGGAAACTATAATTTACCTAGATAACTAATGGATTAGGATATGTTACAAATCATCCAATGATTTGTAATGCTATTAAACATTTAGGGTAGAGGCAATCTATGTAAGCCATCTCATAAACAGACACAGCTGCATTGTTGAATGTTTATGAAAAGGGAAGCCAAAAAAAATCTTTGGGTGGAAATTAATGTTGGCTAGTTGATTCACTGGTGTACAAGTTTAGAGCCAAAAAATGTAATATATCACCATCGGGCAGCAAATAATGTCATCCCTACTTAACCATTTTTCTTTTTCACATACTTCTGGATTGTTGTTTGCAATGTAATTTTAGCAGTTAATAAAAAATATAAATGATATTTATTCAAACAATAATTAGACAGTAAAGTAATAATCAATAAATGATACTACAAAGAACACAAATATATACATCATACTACAATTAGAATTTAAAACATTACTGTGACGGTGAAGGGGTTCCCAGGCCATTAATAACGGTATTTGATCCGGCTGGGTGCCCCTGAACCAGGTTGTGAATTGTACAGTGTCAGTTCTGCAACCCAACCAGTGTAATAATATTGTAAATGTATTTGAAATGCCTGTGTCTCTTCCCCATGAATAAGGGGATGAGATTAATACCATGTAACAACTGTATAAACCATGAAACAGGGTCCCCTGAGACATAGTGGGTAAAGGTAGAGTGTCAGCTCTGCAGCCCACTGATGCCAGCAACTCTGGAATTATGTTAGAACAATGTGTGTGTATCCCATCAGGTATAAGGGGCACACAAGTATAAATCATGTGACAAGGTTCCCCTGAGTCAGTTAAAGTGACTGTAGAGTGTCAGTTCTGCAGCCCAGGGCTGGCTGCAGTCCTGTTAATATGTAATAATATGTCTAAAATGTACCCTTTAGGAATAAGGGGCCTCTAGCACTGTTTAAAGGGTTAATTGGATAAGCGTGCCTGTGGTTATGTGGTTGGGCCCGACATTACAACACTGTATCACTGTGTAACCGCAGACAAGCAAGAGAAGCCTTAACCGCAAGTTAAATTGGTTAAGTGCTCTGCGGTCATGAAAAGATGCCGGATCGCAATAGTGTATAATGTGGTTTCCTCATTCAATTAAGGTCAATTGGTAAAGTACGTCTGCGGTTATTGATTTCGCCCGGGGATTTCAACATTGCATCCTGACCTCAAACCGCAGACCGGGGAAAAGTTTAACCAAAAACCACATCATAGCCCTCACCTAATTAAGTAGCTAACTTTGGATAGGAAGGTCCTAGCGTTCTAATTTTTGGTGTGCTGAGTGCTAGGGGGTAGACATATTATCTAGTATAGTTATAAGAACTGTAACATTTATTTAAAAGCATAAATGAGAAGTGGCTTGGAGTTTAGTACTTTAAAGTTATAGGAACCGGGACATTTACATTTCAGTCAGACAGGACAGCAGATACATTAAGCATTCACCATTGTCATTTATGATCAGGGATGAGTCATGTATAATGTCAGTCCAACTTCTGAGACTCCCTTTGGAGCAGGCTCCAGAGTGTCTGCAAAAGTCCGTGGCTTCAAAAAACACGACCCGGGGAAAGCGCTAAATGTCAGGAAATGTATATAAACAGTTTGCCTAGCAGATGTCCGGGCATCCTGAGGAAAGGTAGACTTTCTGCTGCCGTGCAAGGGGGCTTGGTCAGGTATGCTAAGTGAGTTAAGTGTGAGGTTAGCACGTGACCCTTAGCATGCCATGAAGCCTTTTGCCCGGTTGCAGGAACTGCTGGCAAACTTGCCATTGGGTGGGAATTTGCTTCCGACGCCAAGATTGGCTGTGTATTATCCAGATAGGCTGGGGAGGGTGTTATAAGCCCGTGCAGGCTATCGGGTATGTGTTCTACATCGTTCATCCGTGTGTCATTGGAAAGGACAGCGTGCGGTACAAAGATGTTTCATCACAACCAAGGATTGTACTCCGCTGTAAAAGTTCGTTAGAACTAAGGACTTGGAAACGAATTCTACAAGCGCAGAACGAAGATACTTTTTTTGGCGGAGAAATAGGGTCTGCAAGCAGCGCCCCTAGCCAAAGAAGGTTTTGCGTCTCTTGTTTGCGTATTAACCCCGCTCCTGGGAATTAATACCTAGGGACTGCATTTCGTGGACTTTCGTTCTGGAAACCATTTATTTTGTTTTACCTCATTCTCGTACGTGTTATTTCGTGTTATCCTGTAAATCAAGCTGTGTGTGTTTCTCGTGTGAATAAATACAATTTATTTTATCTCATGTTTTATCAATCAAAGGATCCAGGTATATTTTTGTAGGATAAGCACTGGTCTCCCGTGACAATTACCCAATTTTAACATTAAATAATCGAAAGAAAAGAGAAAAATAAAAAAAGGGAGAAAGAGAGGAAAAAAATGATAAATTCAATCTAGAGCTGTTCATTCACATTCCTAGAGAAGAAAAGAGACAGACCCTCCGAGCTAAGTAAAATATCCGGTTTATATAATATAAATGGACGAACATCTGAACTTACAATTCAGAAAACATTGGCGTATTCACAGCAGCGTAACCAAGTGCAAATCTCGGGAAGCAGAAAAAATGACATACAAGGACGCCACTGCAGGTGATGCAGCTCACAGAGTGTAGCTAGTATATCAGAAACTGATATCACGGACAAGGCTCGACCAATCCCAATGTGTTTTGCATGGCAAGTGCTTCATCAGGGTTAACCACATAATGTCTCTCTCATATTATACAGCCCACACATTACATTTATTGGCTGGCCAATCAATCAAATATATATGTATGTATATGTGTATGTAAAAAAAGATGATACACACCATACACAGTTCAAGTCATTAAATAACTGTTCGTATAAAAAAATAACAATTACATTATAAATGAATATTCATACATAGTGCATAAGTGTAATAGATAATACAATTTATAAAAATGTTTTATATCAAACAATAGTTTAAATAATTATTGCATTCTATGGGATGATCTTATAGTCAGAAAGATCATATATTACAAAATGTGAAACAGTGAAATAACAAAAATAAAAATGTTTAGCAAAATTCTTAGAAAAAAATACAATGGCATTTAAATCATTATACTGTAATCAATTAATAGTGTAGATCATCTTTCATAGACATACAGAAGAACATCATAGGAAAAATACAGATATAAAAATAATATATTACGAGATCAATGTTGAAATATATATATATACTAGCTGAGAGACCCGGGGCTGCCCGGGACCAAAACCTCCTGCTCCCTCCTCTCTCCACGTCCCTCTCCGCCTCCCCCCCTGCGCAGCTCCAGCTGTTCGGGTGGGGGGGGTGAGGGGCTGCGGAGGAGCAGCGTGCGTTGGCTGTTCGGGTGGGGGGGGTGAGGGGCTGTGGAGGAGCAGCGTGTGTTAGGTGTTCAGGTGGGGGGGGTGAGGGGCTGTGGAGGAGCACCTTGCATTGGCTGTTCGGGTGGGGGGGGGTGAGGGGCTGCGGAGGAGCAGCGTGCGTTGGCTGTTCGGGTGGGGGGGTAAGGGGCTGCGGAGGAGCAGCGTGCGTTGTGTGTTCGGGTGGGGGGGGTGAGGGGCTGCGGAGGAGCAGCGTGCGTTGGCTGTTTGGGTGGGGGGGTGAGGGGCTGTGGAAGAGCAGCGTGCGTTGGCTGTTCGGGTGGGGGGGGTGAGGGGCTGCGGAGGAGCAGCGTGCGTTGGCTGTTCGGGTGGGGGGGGTGTGAGGGGCTGCGGTAGCGGGAGAGCTGTGGCGTGCGTTCGTGGTGTGCATGAGGTTGTGTGGTCATTGCGGCCTCTGGAGGAGCAGCGTGCGTTGGCTGTTCGGGTGGGGGGGGTGTGAGGGGCTGCGGTAGCGGGAGAGCTGTGGCGTGCGTTCGTGGTGTGCATGAGGTTGGGGGGGGTGGTGGTCGAGGGGGGTGTTTTTAAGAGGCAGTGTCCGTCGGTATGCGCTGCGTGTTCGTGCGGTGTGTGGAGGTGATCGTGCGGTGTTGTGTGAGCGTGTGTAATGTTGGAGTGCTGAAAGCAATGTTAATATAGTTCAGATTCTGTACCTGATCTGTGGTAGCAGGCGGTGAGGGTTTTGTGGGTTGAGAGCTGGCCCCAGAGCAGTGAGGATTCGTTGCTTTGAAGCGTGGTCCCAGAGCAGTGAGGATTAGGTGCTGTGTAGCGTTCCCAAATCTCCCAGAGCAGTGAGTGTTAGGTGCTTTGATGCGTTCCCAAAAGTCAGTGAGGGGTGGGACAGTGTGGCAGTGGTGTTGGCCGCAGGCCTATGAGAGTCAGTGAGGGGTGGGACAGTGTGGCAGTGGTGTTAGCCGCAGGCCAATGAGAGTCAGTGAGGGGTGGGACAGTGTGTCAGTGGTGTTGGCCCCAGGCCAATGAGAGGTGTGTGGGGGCGGGCATGGCCTGAGGCGGAGTGACAGGCCAAAGGTGCAATGTGATCGGCCCTAGGGACACAGGCCATGCAGACAAACATACAGTGCTTTCAGAAATATATAGTAGATCAGAACAAATAATAATGTTGATTATGACAAAGGCATCATAAAACTAAACACACACACACACACAAAATAAACTACTAAAAAAACCAAATAACATGGTGAATGCAAAATTGTGAATACTATATAACTACCAAATATATATTTTTATATTGTTTTCTTATGAAACCCAGTGATTTAGACCGGCGCTTAACAGACAGTGCTAGTGATTTAAAGTGATAAATGCACATATAAAGTGAAATAAGGTGTAACAGAAACAAATTCTCAACCTTCCTATGGGGAATATGTACAGATTCCCCTCAGGATAATGTAGACACAGGTGTTTGGAAGGGAGCGATGGTAGCAGGAACACCCCAAAAAATAGAAAATACAAAAATATATTGTGCAGTATAATAATAAAAAAGTTAAATACAGAGAAGGTCTTTGCTCTATCGATTGCCTACTTACAACAGGTAAGTGGTATAATCAACATTGAACAGGACAGCAGATACGTAATAGACCGCAGTTGCAGGAACCCAAACGGCTGGAGGTACAGAGGAGATCTCTCTCGGGTAGGGGTACCAAGGAAAAACAAAGGGAAACCATAGTATAGACTGAAGAATTCAAATTTATAAGTAAAAGACAATGTAAGAAATGTACTCACAATAAGTACATATAAAATGTACACATAGCGTTTTCTTGAGGCAGTTGAGCGCTGGTAGATGGACCTTCTGCTGCTACACCTCCAAATGATCCTCGCCGGATCGCGGTGGATGGCGTGTGACGTCACAGCCGGTGCGGGGATGACGTCTTCCGGTCTGGAACACACGGAAGCTGGCAGCAGGGAAGAACAGCAAACTCGGCACCTTCAGCTTCTCAGCAGTTGTGCAGGCTGCAAACGTCTCGAAGATAGCTCTACGCGTTTCGCTGTGTTAACCACAGCTTCCTCAGGAGAAGATGATTTCCCCCCCAGTGGGTTCACAGTATATATAGTGTGTGTAATCACTCAATTAAAAAGGTTCAAATTAACACAGGTCCTCCTATTTAAAGGTACTGCACCGACACACTTTATTCGAGCAAATACCTGGTATGTACCTGGCAGATACCTGGAATGCGCCGCTCCTCACCTCTGACAAGCCCCGTTGCGTTTGCCTTCCCAGCCTGGGTTCATGCCTGGCTGACGGGTGGCTGATCTGTTAAATGATAATGATTAGGATTTAATAGGCTGCAATGCTTCGCGTGTCTACCAGATGGCATAAATTCATGAATTGTAATGCAGTTTATATATATATACTGTGCAGTATTGCAGCCAGAGGGAATAAAATGCTTCAATCCCTTCCTGGAAAATAACCCAATATACTCGGGCAGAAAACAGTCACAAACCTCAATACACCCGGGTATACCCGAATTCGTGGGACTAGCCGAGCTCGAATAAAGTGTGTCGCCAGTGTACATGACTCTGCGGTCAAAAACAACCTCACTAGACTAAAACAATTAAGATAATAATAGACCCTCAGGTCAAAGACAATACATAACATAAAATCATGGCTCATGGTAAAATCAGAGAGATGGGAGAGAGAAAATGGAGATCAATCAATAAACATGAAATAAAATGAACATCAAACATCAATGCAATGTGTCAGGGGATGGGAAAGGGGAATGGGGGGGAGGGGGAGGGTGAACCAAATGAATGGGAGAGGATAGGAAAAGAACAGTGAGGAGGGCACAGCAGAGAGGTTGCAACAATGGAGAACCTACACTGGCGACACAGTTTATTGCACTGCGGCCAGATCCGCAAGCCGGGAGATTTCCCGGCTTGCTAGTGGCCGCCCCTCGGCGTGCCGCGTGTCACCGACGCGCGGTTACGCGTCATCGGGAGCGTGCGCCCCCTGCACGCGCGTCCAGGGCTCCCCGAGGGAGCCCTGGTGTCCCGCGATGTGGGGGACGGCGGCAGGGGGTTCCGGGGGACTCGGCGGACCCGGCAGCGGGAGGGAGAGCGCCCCGATCGGAGGGCGCTCTTCCGCTGCTTCGGCGCGCGCCCGTCACCCTCCGGCGCGCGCCAGGCTACTGCTGCGGCCGAGAACGGGCAAATGCTCGAATAAACTCGGCCGCAGCAGTATAGTTGGTTAAATTAGAAATGGTATTATTTCAAAATCTGCGTTTTAGTCTAGTGAGGTTGTTTTTGACCGCAGAGTCATGTACCTTTAAATAGGAGGACCTGTGTTAATTTGAACCTTTTTAATTGAGTGATTACACACACTATATATACTGTGAACCCACTGGGGGTATCATCTTCTCCTGAGGAAGCTGTGGTTAACACAGCGAAACGCGTAGAGCTATCTTCGAGACATTTGCAGCCTGCACAACTGCTGAGAAGCTGAAGGTGCCGAGTTTGCTGTTCTTCACTGCTGCCAGCTTCCGTGTGTTCCAGACCGGATGACGTCATCCCCGCACCGGCTGTGACGTCACACGCCATCCACCGCGATCCGGCGAGGATCATTTGGAGGTGTAGCAGCAGAAGGTCCATCTACCAGAGCTCAACTGCCTCAAGAAAACGCTATGTGTACATTTTATATGTACTTATTGTGAGTACATTTCTTACATTGTCTTTTACTTATAAATTTGAATTCTTCAGTCTATACTATGGTCTCCCTTTGTTTTTCCTTGGTACCCCTACCCGAGTGAGATCTCCTCTGTACCTCCAGCCGGTTGGGTTCCTGCAACTACGGTCTATTACGTATATGCTGTCCTGTTCAATGCTGATTATACCGCTTACCTGTTGTAAGTAGGCAATCAATAGAGCCAAGACCTTCTCTGTATTTAACTTTTTTATTATTATACTGCACAATATATTTTTGTATTTTCTATTTTTGGGGTGTTCCTGCTACCATCGCTCCCTTCCAAACACCTGTGTCTATATTGTTTTCTTATACATTTTATCCCCCGCCCCCTTTTTAGTGAGATATGTTTTTATATACTGTACAGTATGTTTTTATACATGCTCTTTGTTGGTATTCACCATGTTATATGTTGTTTATGTGTGTGTGTTTAGTTTTATGATGCAGTTGTCAAAATCAATTTGGATCACATGTTGGATAAGAGCTGACTTGCGCAGAGGGATTTACTTGTTTCATTTACATTCCTCCCAGAGTGTTATATTTTTCAACCAAATAGGTGGTCACATGGTTTTGTTCACTTTCTAGTAATCCGAACAATTTAATATTTCTGTCTTCCCTGATGTAAAATTTCAAATAGCAACTCAAGTTGTAACTTCAAAAAAAAAGCGAATCTCTCTATCCAGATAGTAGAGACTAAATATTTTTCACATTTAAAAAATAAATAAATATATATATATATATATATAGATATATATATATATATATATACACTGTATATATTTTAGAGCCTATCTCTGACTTTAATTCTCCTATAGTAGACATAGTGTTTGCAATCCAATTTCTTAAACAATTTTTTTTGCTGCCGTAACTACCAATATAACCACTTGTGGGAGCTGCTCCTCTGTTCCATTATCTCATTCAACTAAGTTTCCCAACAGGATAGCCTAATAGGATTTATTTAATTTCAGCCCCAATGTATTGTTAAAAAAAAATATAGTCTTGTCTCAGAATGTTGAAATTTTTCTACAACATTTTACCCAGTGCGCATCTTAATGGAAACTAATGCTTTTTGCCACGGGAGATACTGTATATGCTCAGTTAATGCATTTAATGTGTATGTCTTGTAACTTTGCCCTTTTCAATGCCTTTATATTATCTCCTGATTTTGCGAACACCAAGGTCCAGTAATTTAAGTCAGGGAAATCTTTCATCTAGGATTAGTGAATCTTTTCCCCATTTCTTCTCTGGTCTCTCAGATACTAAAGAGTTGTATTTAAACGGAATTTAAACTGGTTTGTGTAATTTAAACCAAATCAACATAATTTACTTCCCTTACTTCCCATATTTAATAAACTGTGCACATAATGCCATTCTTGTAGATCTTTTAATGCAAATGGTGGTTTGGTAGATCATATTTATTTGTTAAACATGTTTAATAACCTTTAGATTGACATCCATACAAAAATTAACTATTAATAATTTTTTTCCTTCCATAGATAGAAATGAGGAAACAGGAAAACTGAGAGCACAGCAAAAAACGTGGAACTGGAGGCCAATAGAAAAAATAACAAAAACTTTATTGAAACATGCCTAGTTTAAAAATAGAAACCTCTAACGCGTTTCTCGCCAAGGGCGCTTTATCAAAGAGTAGTTTCCGTGGTCTTAATTCAGCTCTTTACAGCCCTTACTCTCAAATGCACCACCCACCTGTGTCTAGGTAAAAAACCTGGTGCATTTGAGAGTGAGGGCTATAAAGGCCTCATTCAGAGAGGGTTGATAAAAATTATCGCCGGGGCATTTAAAATGCCATTTTTTTGGGTGTTGCTATCACGGTATTCAGAAAGGCTCGATTACCAGTGATAGCAAAATTTCCAAAACGGGCGAGTTGCTGCCAGCGAGAGCATCGAGCCTCTGAAAAGGCCTAAACCGGCAATTCATTTCTGCTGCAGAGAGAGCGGCTCTGAGAGAGCCGCCTCTCCCAGCGGAAAAGTCGCCCGAAAATTATTTATTTAAATATACATTTCTTTCATAGTGTAGATGTGCAGGGGGTCTCCGGAGCTGAACCGCGTGGTTCCCACGATCTGATTGGCTGAAATGCCATGTGACGCCGGCTGAGTGGCATCATCTTAAAGGCAAATGAAGCACAGCCATTCTGATTGGCTGGTATCATTCTCTTTAAGTGACGCCATGTCAAAAAAATAATTAAAGTCGGAACATGGTTTTAACAGCCAATCAGGTGGCTGTTAACCATTTGGAGGCTAAATGTGACGACAAAAGCCCTATTTAAGGCTGTGACGCCTCATTTGAGCCCAAGAAGACGACGAGACAACATCGGTTGGGATCTACCATGGGGCTTTTTGTATTACAACAAGAAGATTAAGAAGATCAAGAAATGGTTACTGATGAAGATAGAAGAAGGTGATTAAAGAAAGAAAAAAGAAGATTTGGGTACCTGATCCGGATCTTCATGGCGGATGGCATTGGATGCTGTTGGAGGGCTTCAAGGTAAGTGAGCTTCCTGTTACCCCGGGAGTCAGAGGGCCACCACTTCTAATGGTAAGTAATATATTGAATGTTTGTAAATGTCTCTTTTTATAGGTTTATTCATTGGATGTGTTTTTTGATTTTTTTGGGGGGAGGCACATTGACTGATAATATATTAATCTGTACCACTTTAGGGTACAGATTAATACATTATTATGACAATATTTGGGGGGCATTTCTCGCTTGGTATTGCTGTTGCTTTTTTTCATTTCAGTTTATTATGTGGATGTGATTGTTTGTTTTTTCATGCTTAATGCTAATAAAATGTTTGCGATTGGTGTTCGTTTGTAGTTTATGTTGTATTATGTTAGCTAATGCATTTTATGGTTATTTCAGATATTGTTAGAATTTGTTTCTTTCTATTTTACTGTTTAAATTCATTAATGTTGTAGTAATTAATTGTTTTGATTGGTTAGTGTTACTATTCATTTTGAGTTGGTTTAGGAATTAATTGGTTTGATTGGTTAATGGTTTAATTAATTAATTGTTGATGTTGTTATTGCTTGTATTGATTGGATTAGCTGGCTACTGTTTTTATTTAGTGGAGTGTGTTTTTTTGGAGTTTACTTATGTTTTATTATTGTGTGTCTTGTGTATTAATGTATTGTAATTAGGGTGCCCATTGAGTGCTATAGAGGCTTATCATGCCCATATTATTATTATATGGGTATGATGTACTACTATACTACTCAATGGGTACAGGGTGGGTATAGTCAGTCCGGGGTGGGGGCTTAGGCTTCACGGATGGGTGAAGGGGGTATTAGCCCTAAGGATGGATGTCTAGACCTTGCGGGTGGGTAGCGGTTGGGTTAACCCCTTTATTACCTTAGCGGTATTAACCGCTAAGGTAATGAAGGGGTTAAGTCCCCCTCAACCCCCCGCAAGGCCTAAACAGCCACTAAGAGCCAAATTCCCCCTTCACTCATCCTTGCTAGCCACAGTTAGCGTGGCATGGGTGTTTAACCCCTTCGTTGCCTTAGCGGTTAGCCGCTAAGGTAATGAAGTTGCTGTAAATGCATTTTTCCTGCATCGGATGCATGCCGGGGGGCTCCGGAGCTACTATTAATGGCTATCAGCTCCGGAGACCCCTGGCATCAATCTGAGGCAGGAAAAGGGCCTGATTTTTTCTAAGTCCTGACACATCGCAGCTCATCGAGGCATCTCCCCACCAATCTACCCAAATTTTGTGGTGTATTGGATTTGGGGAGAAGAACGCCTTTTAGGGCTGCGATAGGCCGCGACAGCCGACTCGCGGGTATCTGAATCGCGTGAGTTTATGATCCTTCCGAAAATGGTCGATAAGCGGCTGATCGCCGCTCAATTGGCGATTTTCTTTGGATCATAAAATTTTGCGTCGATACAGGCCGTTATCAAGCACTTATCGAGGCTTTCTGAATACGAGTAGCCATTTTGGTCGATAAGTGCTCGATAAGGGCCTTATCGAGGCTTTCTGAATGAGGCCCCAAATGTTTTCAATATTAATTGCCAGACTTTAAGTGTATCTTAATGTGGCCAGGTCTCCTTATTGGCTCCCTTTCAGCCCCTTAGCTTTCCTCTGGTTTCCCTTACCTTATGTGGAGTGGGGTGGGGAGGTTGCAGCGGCGCGTAGGTGCCAAGAGTTGCGGCAGCCATTACAGAGCGAGCACCTTAGGAGCGGTGGCCATTCGGGAAATAGATCTGTTGGGGACTACAACCCCCAGCAACCCCAGGGGCTGCAGTCAGGTGGAACACAAGCAGTCAATAGGGCTGCTGTATTTGTGGTAAGGGAAGCTCGCGCTGACAGTTAGGAGTTAGGCAGTTAGGCTATTGGTCAAGTAGTCAGTTAGTGAGGGAGTGAGTTGGGGAGTTGGAAGCTGGACACTGAAGGGGTAGGGTGTGATTGTGCAGGTGCTTGTGGCATCTGCACTAGCGAGAGACCCTTGATAGGCCCCAGCTAGGCTCAATTCCCCTCAGTTTGTGGCTGCTACAGGGACAGGCCCATAGATAGGGAAACTGCCCTTATAGCTTGTAGTGAGGGACACAGCCAGCATACAGTGGCATCCTGGCTATTGATGGTCTGGGACAGACCACCCCCATGGAAGAGACTGTCCTTGAGGCAGAAGCATCGGAGTCACGGATCATCGTTGGGTCCGTGTACCCCATTGCAGAACGCAGCGCGTACCCCATTGCAGAACGCAGGTACCTCACGCACAAGTGCACCAACATACACTGTAGTGGCAGTGCTGACCACATATAACGGTGAGGGGTTATATCCTTGTGGACACTAGAGTGGTTGGGTGCCTGAGGGCCCTGTCAGGTACTGTGAACAAGTGTGTGGGACACTAGGTGGGTGGTTATGGCCATGCTAGGCCTGGCGGGTAGGCTGTAACCACTAGCCATACAATTGTTCTGTAGTAAAGTTGTTATTTTATGTTTTACCCAGTGTGTGTGCTTATTGAATAAGTATATATACAGTCATGTGAAAAAGAAAGTATACCCTCTTTGAATTCCATGGATTTACATATCAGGACATAATAACAATCATCTGTACCTTAGCAGGTCTTACAACTAGGTAAATACAACCTCAGATAAACAACAACACATGACATATTACACTATGTCGTGATTTATTTAACAAAAATAAAACCAAAATGGAGAAGCCATGTGTGAAAAACTAAGTACACCTTATGATTCAATAGCTTGTAGAACTACCTTTAGCAGCAATAACTTGAAGTAATCGTTTTCTGTACGACTTTATCAGTCTCTCACATCGTTGCGGAGGAATTTTGGCCCACTCTTCTTTACAACGTTGCTTCAGTTCATTGAGGTTTGTGGGCATTTGTTTATGCACAGCTCTCCTAAGGTCCAGTCACAGCATTTCAATCAGGTTGAGGTCTGGACTTTGACTGGGCCATTGCAACACCTTGATTCTTTTCTTTTTCAGCCATTCTGTTGTAGATTTGCTGGTGTCCTTGGGATCATTGTCCTGTTGCATGACCCAATTTCGGCCAAGCTTTAGCTGTCGGACAGATGGCCTCACATTGGACTCTAGAATACTTTGGTATACATAGGAGTTCATGGTCGACTCAATGACTACAAGGTTCCCAGGTCCTGTGGCTGCAAAAACAAGCCCAAATCATCACCCCTCCACCACCGTGCTTGACAGTTGGTATGAGGTGTTTGTGCTGGTATGCTGTGTTTGGTTTTCGCCAAACGTGGCGCTATGCATTATGGCCAAATATCTCCACTTTGGTCTCGTCTGTCCAAAGGACATTGTTCCAGAAGTCTTGTGGTTTGATCAGATGCAACTATGCAAACCTAAGCCATGCTGCCATGTTCTTTTTAGAGGGAAGAGGCTTTCTCCTGGCAACCCTGCCAAACAACCTGTTCTCAGCTGTTTCAGTTGTTGGAGGTTGGTGGCTCTCCTTCCCAGGTTTTAAGCCCGCCCCTCCCCACTTCCCAAGTTAGTAGGTCCTTTCATTCTACTGGATATAGATCCAATGTGGTCTTTCTCCCTCCTAATAGAGGTAAATGAGAATTTTAATCCTAATAGAGGTATATTAGTATTTTATCTGGTAGTGTTAGGACTTGCGAACGGGTGTCTGCCTTGACGTGGCTCGCAAGCTTACAACGCTTTGGCCAAAGGGTTAAACTAAATTACCCTTTTTGAAGAGAATATATAAGTATTTTACTGTATATTTCTGTCATGTTGGATGTAGCATTGGGCTTCTCTGTCGTCTGTTGTATACATATGCCACGCTCAATAGCACTCCATTTTGACACTTAAATACATACATATATTTTGTGGGGGCTCAGGGGTTCCCAAAAAGAGCTTGCTGGGGTTTTGTGTTCTGTTAACCCTTCCAAACAAACCATACTTGTTCAGTGTTTTTCTAATTGTACTGTCATGAACTTTAACATTTAACATGCTAACTGAGGCCTGTAGAGTCTGAGATGTAACGTTTGGGTATTTTGCAATTTCTCTGAGCATTGGACGGTCTGACCTTGCTGGGATGTCCACTCCTGGGAAGATTGGCAACTGTCTTGAATGTTTTCCACGTTTGAACAATCTTTCTTACTGTAGAATAATGGACTTTAAATTGTTTGGAAATGGCCTTATAACCCTTCCCAAATTGATGGGCAGCAACAATTGCTTCTCTAAGATCATTGCTGATATCTCTCTTCCTTGGCATTGTGTTAACACACACCTGAATGCTCCAGACCAGCAAACTGCTAAAACTTCGGCTTTTATATTGGTCACACTTGCTGATGATCAATTAATCAAGGGCATTTGATTAGCAGCACCTGTCTGCTACTTAGCATCTTAATTCCTATGGAATCAGTAAGGGTGTACTTAGTTTTTCACACATAGTGTCCTGGAACTAGATTCCATATTCCTCTGTCTTCCCCTTTAGTTATGGGATTCATTTCTCCCTTCTTTAGTTGCCTGTCAGTTTCCCCTGTCCCAGCAGCAACGCTGTATGTAAAATGCAACATTATTGCAACATGTCGTTTACACAGCCTGTGTTGGTTGCCTGCAGCTCATATTCTCCTAGCTGAGAGTGGGCTATTCCTACCCCCCTGTCCTTGCTGACAGTTAGTATAGTCCCACTTCCTATCTAGTGTGACCCTTACTCCTCATTTCCTTTTGACCCTGGACTCTGAGTGAGTAACTGCCTGCTATCACCCCAGCAAGGCCTTTTTGTTTTACACTGTCTCATTATTGATACACTGCACAGCAGACAGAGAAGCCCTCTCTCCCCACACTCCATCTACAAGCACCTATCTCCCTGTGTTTTCCCTCAATAAAACCAAGAAAGAGAAAAGGACTTGTTTGTGCTTTGGAAGAGGTGAGACACGAGTTAAGCTACCTGGAGTCATTCACACACCATTCGTGACCCTGGCTTCAGGATACATAGCTTCTCATTTTGGCTTTATTATTGTTAAACAAATCATGACATGGTGTGATATGCCATGTGTTGTTGTTCATCTGAGGTTGTATTTACCTAATTTTAAGACCTGCTAAGGAACAGATGATTGTTTTTGTGTCCTGATATGTAAAACCATAGAATTCAAAGAGGGTATACTTTCTTTTTCACATGACTGTATAGTTCCTGTAATGGGCAATTCCACACAGTAGAATCCGTTACAGGTAAGATTATCCAACATCTTTAGAAGTTGTTACACTTATCCATAATCGGAGCAGAGTTTAAAGCATATATATTTGTCAAATTCAGTGAGATAAAAATGCCCAAAAATGTTATTTTTTTTATAGACTATCCTAAAATTGGAGTCTTACGTTCTTCTTCTTGGACACCATCATCACCACAGTTTAATTGTAAAGGTTCTGATTTTTTTAAGGTTACTTTTGTATCCTCCTGAGAATGAACTGAATAATTCTATTATTTTACAGATTTCTGGAACGGATTCTTTTTGGTCTGACAAAAATATTAACATGTCATCAGCAAGCATTGAGTGTTTTCTCTGTATTAACAATCATAATACCCTTAATGTTCTATATTTCTTAGTTTGATTGCTAAAAGTTCTAATACCACTAGAAAAAAATTAATGGTGATAAAGGGCACCACAGTCTAGTCCCTCTTCAATATTCATGATGTCTGAAACATATCCATTAGTTAATACTCTTGTTTGTGGTGGATTATACAATATTTTGTATAAGTTTCTCAGAATTCCCCATTATGCCAAATGTATACAGGACAGCAAACAAATTATACAAATCAATTAAATCAAATGGTTTTCAGCTTCTAAACTAAATATGAAAGATGTTGGGCATTTTTATCCATTTTTAGGAATTGTACTGCTGTGAGCACCATCCTTATATTTGTTACTGAATTTCTACTCATGATAAATCCTATATGATCTTTAGGTATCACAGTAGGCAGAATTATTCCCATTTCACTGCCATTATTTTCATTGGTATTTTATAATCTACATCTAATAGATGTAGCCAAGTACCCCTTTCCCTCCCTTAACTCCGATGCGGGAGCGGAGGAGGAGGCTACGGCTGCATAGATGGGCTGCGTGTGGTCAGGAAGTGCTTCGGAGCTCCGCAGTGCATGCCTAGGCAGGGTGCCGCCACTGCTGATTGTCACGCATGCGCAAAGATGACTCACCCATGCACAGAGAGCCCCGAGGTGCGGTGACCATCTTAGAAAGGTGCGCATGCGCAGAGGACAAGAGTAGCGGTGGCCATTTTACACTGTGCTCCGCAAGGGAACTACATGTCCCATGAGCATTAGGGCAGGTAACCACGTGACGTGCAGCGGCCAATAAGCCTGCCCAGAACCACTGAGGGTATATTGATACAGTTTGGCGCGGAGGAGTTGGAGCCAGGACATAGAAGGTAGTGTCCGGGTGCCAGTGGCTCCCGGACTAGGCCCAGATTGCCCCTTAGGTCCAGTTAGGCCCCCAGATAGGGACATTTCCCCATAGCAGTTTTAGGCAACCGTGTCTAAACGCTGCACAGTGACGTGCGGCCTGTGGTCTGGGACCAGACCACCATCGCTTTAAGAGACTCTTTATGGTGAGACCCTCCAGTGGGAGTTTACCTCACGCAGAGGCAGACAGACTACGTCATTGGATCAGATGGATCGTTGCTGTTATTTGGCATTACCCGGGTACTGGAGTGCCCGGGCAGGTAACACATCTAAGTGCACCAATGGTTCATAGGGTAGGGCTACTCCCTACACTTTGGGTGGGATTGACATTGGGGAAAGGACACCAGGGATATTGGTGCCAAGCACCCTATTACTTTGGGGACACTCATCTGGTGTATTATAATGTGTGTGTGATATATACTGTATTGTACAGGTTGCCATATGCTATGTTAGTAAATCCATTGATATATACCATGTGTGTGTTAATTACTGGTATTTGTTCCTGTGAGGGGTTTATCCCGCTACGCTGGGACCCCTCGCAGGTGCAGGCACTGCACCGAGGTGAACAAGCGATCACCCCAGGCTCCCAGAGGCGGAGCCTCAGGCCTTCTGGTAGCCAAACAGGTAATGGCAGTACCGGTAGTTCCTTTAGTGACGGGGAAAAGGGGCTACATAAAGATATTGGATTGTAAAATGCTGGATTTGGCGTGTCTATACCTGGTTTAGGTACAATAAAACTTTAATGTATGTCAAATTAAAGTCCTTTGGTACCAAATCTATTAGTAAGATTTTGTTAAATAAATTTGTATGTATGTAAGCATTTATTTTTTTAAACTTTTGTAAAATTCACCTGCATACCTGTCTAGACCTGGTGCTTTGTTATTTTAAGGTCTTTAATCATTGATATCACCTCGGCTTCCATTCTAGGCTTGTTTAGAAATACAGTACTCAACCATTTCTAATCCCTCCCCTTTCAGATCTAACATAATATGGGGATTACAGTAGGCAATAGGCTGATGCTGGAAGGGGAAACTGCATCTGGTTTCCGTCAAGCGTATTTTATGGTAAGTAAATGTGTGTTACAGGACTGACATGCAGTAACTAAAGTATACCTCAATTTATTTATGGTTGTCTAGGGGTTTTATAATATTATAAAAACTATAAAAAATATTATAACCTGTACTCACTTATACTTCTGTACACCTTTATTTAAATATATGAAAGCAGAATTATAGCTTGCTTTAGAGTTACAAAAGCCATTTAATTTGTTAATACAAGAAAGGTTCAGTGGAAAACAAAACATACTGATAAATCATCAAGTATAACATATCAAATTTTACCACTCCATATCAATATCCCATAAAATGAACAATGCAGTGTATAACCAATATCTACTAATTATGAAATAAACTTAAATGCCAGGGTACCCCCTTGAAGTTAATCAGTCCATACAGGTTAATATTGTTAAAGAAATAATACTATAATCCTCGTTTAGAAATGAAAAAAATGTTGTCGAATCATTTATTGACTTTCTTTACTCGGATATAGTGCTTTTTCTGATGACTAACTCAACACCTCTTGCTACTTTATGGAATAATTCATGATTACTTAAATGTATGTCTATAGTTTTCTCAACAGTTTGTTACAGTATGTCTTGTGCATTGCATTTCATATAACACACAGAGAAAGCACTTTCTTACACTATTACCCCATTCTACTGATTATTGCAATATTTCTCTCAAAATTATAACTTGCTTACTTTTGCTCAAAAAAAAAAAGTCATTTTCAGCCATGAAATAAAAATACGGCATTTCAGATTGTATTAATATTATGTTAACACATATTTAATTATACTTTACCTTCCCTACTGAAAATATATACTGTACTTCTTTGTTCTTGGGGCAATTTTATGGCATAATTGTAAGTCTTAGAAGTTGTAGCTCTAGCATACAGTTTTGCAATGTATCAAACAATTATTCATACATGACACTGTGCCCAAAAATTTCATTTCCTCTTCTAATTATAGAAAAGATCAGAATGAAGGTAAAGTTTTTTTTTCCCTTGGGAGAGATTTTACATCTGTAACATAATAGTTTTTTTTTTTTTTTTTTAAAGGTAATAGTTTATATTATCAGTTTTATTTAAAGTCATTCAGCTCTGATATTTTTGTGGTATAAAATAAGATTAGTGTTGATTTGGGGTTACGGTGAAAACAGAGGATATCTCAACAGCAATAATGAGTTGGTATGTGATCATTCCCCAGTATGCTGTGTGTCGTCTATGAGCACTGCCATCACTGTGAACAAGTAAAACAAGCATTCATCTTACCTTGATTTGTCCCTTTGAACAAGGATCACTGCACACTGATCGGACCATTCCACTCTTATTCATTTGTATCCTAAAGTCATCAATATTTAATATTCCTCCATGCCAGGTTCCTATGAGCACATAATCATAATGGCTGGGCTCAATGAACTGAAGGTTCATGATATCATACCTAAAGTTGAAAATACAGGAAAGTTTATTTCACAGTATGGTGTACTCATCACTTATATAGTTACATTTGTGAACCAATAAGGGGTGCAGATAAAGAAGGGTTAATACAGCGGAGGGAGGCATCTGATGAAGGGTTGGTACCCCAAATCATCTTGCCACTGCTTCTGCTCCATTTTCTGTACTTTGCTTTTCAGTTCTGATGTATGTTAGATGTTTCCATATCAAAGAAATATCATATTCTGTTAAATACATGACTTCATTATATTAGTTGATATATTTGAGAGCGCAATTATTATTTTCTATTTTTTTATGTACAGAAGGGGGTTGGGGCTCCTCCACATTGGAAACTGACATTATTTAATAATTCATATTTTAATATGAATGTCTCTCTCTCTCTCTCTCTCTCTCTCTCTCTCTCTCTCTCTCTCTCTATACAGGTAAACCCCGTTATAACGCGGTTCTCGGGGTCCACCCCGAGACCACCGCGTTACTAACGGGGTCGCGGGGAAAAAAAATGGCCGCCGCTTTAGCGCATATTCATCCCGCGGGACAGGAGATGGGAGCGGGGATGTCCCTCCGGTCCCCGCTTCCCCCTGTCACCGCGTGACAGGCCGCGGGATGGGAGGGGGGATGCCCCTCCGGTCCCCGCTTCAGGAGGAGCAGAGGGAACTGGCAGGCAACATCCACACCTCACGAGCCGCACGGCGCATGCGCATGCACACGCGCACGGCGAACGTGAGGGGTGCCTGCATAAGTTTCCTAAAGTGATCGCTGTCGGGATGTGCTGCTTTGGAGACAGGTAAGCACAGTCTCCGGAAGACCGCTAACCCCCCCCCCGCCGCAGCACAGGGCCCTCGCGCAGCAGTACAGGGCCCACCGTAGCGCAGGGTCGTCCTGCCACTCAGCCGCAGCGCAGGGCCCCGCCACCCCCCCACAGCACAATGACGTCCCACCCCCTGCCCCGGGCCGTAACACCAACCTAGAGGGGAGGGGGACACACCGGACGCTCGGACACCCTTTCCCCTTGCTGTGAGGGGGTTAATGTTGAAGAGGCACCACAGAGGTTGGGTTACCTTGCTGTGTGTGTGTGTGAGCAGTGTGCAGTGTGTGTCAGTGTGAGCAGTGTGTGTGCAGTGTGTGTCAGTGTGAGCAATGTGCAGTGTGTCAGTGTGTGCAATGTGAGCAATGAGCAGTGTCTGTGCAGTGTGTGTCAGTGTGAGCAGTGTGTGTGCAGTGTGCAGTGTGTGTCAGTGTGAGCAGTGTGTGTGCAGTGTGCAGTGTGCAGTGTGTGTCAGTGTGAGCAGTGTGTGTGTAGTGTGCAGTGTGTGTCAGTGTGAGCAGTGTGTGTGCAGTGTGCAGTATGTGTCAGTGTGAGCAATGAGCAGTGTGTGTGCATTGTGCAGTGTGTGTGCAGTGTGTGCAGTGTGAGCAATGAGCAGTGTGTGTGCAGTGAGTGTGTGCAGTGTGCAAAAATAAATAAAAAAAAAATAATATTTTTTTTTTTTTTTTTTTAAACGGGAGCCACGGGAAAACCGCGTTATAACCGAATTGCGGTATAGTGAGGCGCGTTATAACGGGGTTTACCTGTATATGCAAATACAACGGTATGCTCATCTGCATGTCTTAGGCAGGTCTGCAACCCCGCCTTTCCCCATTATCACCCAGCATACAGCACTTCCACTGCAGCAAGGGATTCTGGGAAATGACATGCAAATGAGCACACAGTGTCACTTTTTGCCTCAAAAACCATTTTTAACATGGTTCCCTATAGGCTTAAGCTTAAGCTTACTCACCATAACTTAACTCTGTATTATGGTATAAATATATATATATATATATATATATATATATATATATATATATATATTTATATATATATATATATATATATATATATTTATATATATATATATATATATATATATATATTCAGGTTAATACAGTTAACAGTAGATACTACATGTGCAATATTATAGCTGATGGTTATTAACCAGGTGAAATATGTTTTTTTTTGTGTGAACATTTTTGAAAAAACATTCCACATAAAAAAATAGCCAAGCATTAAAAGGCAATGGGCTGGTCACATGTCCCTGCATTCACACCAGACAACCATTTATGTATTACCATTTTTGCTAAATTCTGTCAAAGTGGTGAAAATCTGCCAACATTTAGGAAATGAGAGTTAGAGTTATTTGGGAATTTTTATAAACGCAAGCATTTTGAGAAATTTGATAACACAATTGTGAGTCACATTTGAAGACATTCGTACAACTCATATATACAGAAGACATACAGAAGTAAGCTCTGGTTAATTGAATGTACTGTAATTTCTACCTACAGGTATTAACCGTGCACCCCACAACTGGAACAGTCTACCGGAGACTCTCACTGCCACCACCAAGTTCTTTCAAAACTAAAGCTGTCTCACATTTTAATCTGGTCTGTAACTGTTATATACGCTGTGACATTGTCGCAGGATAACGGGCATCTTTCTGTCTAATTTATAGAAGAAAGTGCAGACTTAGTATGGAAGTTTCACAGTTGCAGAGACTGTGGGATAAAAACTCCAGGCCAGAGATCAGTAGTTCTGGTTTTTCCCTCACCTGCTCTCCTAATCACTAGAACAGGTATTTAGAGCAGAGAGGGTTACTTTTTTAGTCTCTCTTCTAGAGCCTGGAGGCCTGTATCCAGTTCGGGGAGAACGCCCCCTTCATGACCTTCGCTGTCCGGAAGCACATTGCCGGGACGCTGTCTCCCATCTATCAGTTAAGCTTTGTCTAAAAACAGTGGATATTATTATGCTGTTTCTAGTGACCCTAAATGAGAGTGTATTGTTTAAACTGGGGAACTAGGTTACTTGGCCCAGCAACAGAGAGGCATATTCTGCTGTGTAGTTAGATCCCTGAAAAGGGATAGGATTTATTTATATGATTTCTTTGGCTTCTTAAAGTGACAGTGTTTGAAATATTATATCACTGATATGACTGCTGAAGGTTAATGACTGAGTGCCTCCTGCCAATACCTGTTAAAGCTGCAGTCCCTTAGTGGGATAAAAATAAAGCAGGCAGAAGCCTGAGTTAAGCAATGTAATGCTTTGTATTATCCTGTTATTTCTCTAATTAACCCTAGAAGACTGTCGTGAAGAGCCCAGACAGACGTCAGCACTACAAAAGAAGGGCGTTTGTCACAACGCCTATAATATATATTATCTTTAACTGTGCATGCAATGTCTTGTATATAATGTACTGTATAACCCTTTTCACTCATTGTAACTATGTATTTGTAACCCTGTATTTGTCATTATAACTCTGTGCCCAGGACATACTTGAAAACGAGAGGCAACTCTCAATGTATTACTTCCTGGTAAAACATTTTATAAATAAATAACAAACCATGATTCTAAAGCAGAAAGTATATGGTATTAACAGCACCTGAATAGAGATAAATAATTAATAAATGTTAGTGTGGTGCACGGGAACAAAAGAGGGGCCCTGATTCCCTCTATATTCACAATAAGAAACAAAGAAAGTGTTCCCAGCACTCAACAGAAAATATGCTTGAAAAGATTTTCACGCATATTTTCTATGGAGTGCTGGGAACACTTTCTTTGTTTCTTATGATTCTAAAGCAGTATGTGGTTTTCTAAAATACATAAGTGTATTAGATTCCAATTAAAATATCACGAAAGACTTTTATAGAACATGAAGCTTGCACATAAAGTTCTTGTATTTAGTGAATAGCATTTTTATCCAGACTGGTGCAAGACAGACACATAGAGAGTGACAGTTTACATAAATGAAACACTGGTTACATTTCAATTATAGAAGTTGTAATAACATCCTCAAAGCTGGATATATCATTGTGATTTGTGTTGTAAAAGATAAGTGATGGCACTAAAACACTGTGGCTTTGTGCATGCGCCTTCTTTTGAGTGAAGGACCATCAAATAGCATAACTAATAAAGAATTATTATAACATTAAATTCAATAGCAAATTATAGAAATTAACTATCAGTTATTGAGGCAGCATCAAGGTAAGTGAATCTAGTCTTACCTTCCAGGAGAATCTCCTTTTTCATCAAACCAGATCTCTTCACCGGAAATGCCCAAAAATGAAGTCTTAATAAGGAATTCAAGCAGTTTGCTGCCATCAATAGGCTTCATGGCATCACATAGACCAACATGTCCTGGGCACATGGCCAAATGCATGTCATGAAGACCATGAGCCATTGCATAAATAGCATTAATTACAAAGCCCATTTTACTGTCCTGGACATAGTTTTCTTCTAAACTTTCATTACCTGAAAAAGAATGGAAAAACAGAATGAATAATGATAATTATCAACAAAAGTCATTTAATTAACTGACAAGTAGAAACTTTATATAAAAATACTTCAGATATATGTAGCATAGCTTCTGACCGCTACTACATCCCGTGGGCCCTAACTGTATACGTCCTGCTATGGTCAGGCACTGGAGGGGTTAGGATATCTCATGAGGGCCTAGTGTGCTATTGCAGCCCTGTGTATATTTACTGTATCTAGGGGCGGGCCTAGCAACAGCCTGAGAGTGTCAGTCTGGGAGAGGATACTGGTTGGGTCATATGCAAATGTATGATGCCTATCAGTATCAGACCTGTCCTGTTATGGGGCAGGGTTACAAGCCCAACCCCAGGGTATATATACTTGCACTCTCCTGAAATCATGGTGTCTATTGTCTCTTCCTCCCCCCAACCCGTCCGCCTGTGGAGTGGACAACATCTACCCTGTATCCCACAAGTGGATACAGGAGGAGCACCAGAAGGAAAGTTAGATGGGCCTCAAGACTTAAAGTAATCTTCAAGGGGAAGCAAAGAGGCTGTAAATGAATATATGAAGCGCAATAAATACCAGTTGAACTATACCAAGGTGTGGTTTACTTCTCGGAAAGAACATATTGTCATTATGGTCCATACTGCAAAAGTACCAGAATCCATGCTAACTGGAGGCGCTGACAAAGAATGAAGTATCCTAAAAGCCTGTCCGGATTCTTCCCACACCATCGCGGAGCAACTTAGCCCTCCTGTTGCCTCACAGGTATGCATGCACCATGAAACATGCAGGTAGCGACCCAATATCACATTGGGTGGGGGTAAAGGTGCTACATATAATTTGGACACAAATAAAAGAGTCAAAATATTACAGACCATATTTACTAAGAGGTGCTATTCCATAAGATATTTTCCAGCTTAGTAAATATAACCTATTACACATCTGCTCTCACCCATGCCTCCCTGCCACCTCTTCCCCTGCAACTGGTGTTAACCTATCTAATTTAATACTGACTAACCTTAACATTCGTCTCACAAATCAAGCATCCCAATAGTCTGTACTCATGGCTATTGTC